>NW_018480032.1:189163-283226 GCF_002113885.1 Mizuhopecten yessoensis | reverse complement strand
TTTTCCCCCCCCCCCCCCCCCCCCCCCCGATATTGAACGTGTCCACAAATCTTGTTATCAACAAAGGCTGTGACAATTTGAGAAAGGAGTGGGTACTCTCTTCAGCTGTGTAGCTTCAAATCAATTGGACACACAAAGAAATGATTTGTGCGTGTTTACACATGTGTCACCGTGTCAACTGATTAAGGCTGAGTTCGCCCTGCATTGCAGGAGTTGACTTGTGGAGGACAGAGGGAAATGCTATCAAGAAATTCTGCTTATCCACTAATGGCTAGCCTTAGGACAAGACATGACCACAGCCCATGGTACTAATTACACCCTGTCAGAGTGACCCCGTCAGACGAGGACATCACAGGGGATCAATACCTCATATAACCATAGGACAAAACCAAAGTCTCCTACAATATCTAATCTACCAGGTAACTCCCCCTATACCACAGAGCAGTACCATGTAACTTCCCCTATACCACACAACAGTACCAAGTAACTCCCCCTATACCACACAACAGTACCAAGTAACTCCCCCTATACCACACAACAGTACCAAGTAACTCCCCCTATACCACACAACAGTACCAAGTAACTCCCCCTATACCACACAACAGTACCAAGTAACTCCCCCTATACCACACAACAGTACCAAGTAACTCCCCCTATACCACACAACAGTACCAAGTAACTCCCCCTATACCACACAACAGTACCAAGTAACTCCCCCTATACCACACAACAGTACCAAGTAACTCCCCCTATACCACACAACAGTACCAAGTAACTCCCCCTATACCACACAACAGTACCAAGTAACTCCCCCTATACCACACAACAGTACCAAGTAACTCCCCCTATACCACACAACAGTACCAAGTAACTCCCCCTATACCACACAACAGTACCAAGTAACTCCCCCTATACCACACAACAGTACCAAGTAACTCCCCCTATACCACACAACAGTACCAAGTAACTCCCCCTATACCACACAACAGTACCAAGTAACTCCCCCTATACCACACAACAGTACCAAGTAACTCCCCCTATACCACACAACAGTACCAAGTAACTCCCCCTATACCACACAACAGTACCAAGTAACTCCCCCTATACCACACAACAGTACCAAGTAACTCCCCCTATACCACACAACAGTACCAAGTAACTCCCCCTATACCACACAACAGTACCAAGTAACTCCCCCTATACCACACAACAGTACCAAGTAACTCCCCCTATACCACACAACAGTACCAAGTAACTCCCCCTATACCACACAACAGTACCAAGTAACTCCCCCTATACCACACAACAGTACCAAGTAACTCCCCCTATACCACACAACAGTACCAAGTAAATCCCCCTATACCATACAACAGTACCACGTAACTCCCCCTATACCACAGAGCAGTACCAATAACTCCCCCTATACCACACAGCAGTACCAAGTAACTCCCCATATACCACACAACAGTACCAGGTTACTCCCTTTATACCACACAGCAGTACCATGTAACTTCCCCTATACCACACAACAGCACCAGGTAACTCCCCCTATACCACAGAACGGTACCAGTAACTCCCCCTATACCACACAACGGTACCAAGTAACTCCCCCTATACCATACCATACAACAGTACCAAGTAACTACCCATATACCACACAACAGTACCAGGGTACTCCCCCTATACCACACAGCAGTACCAAGTAACTCCCCATATACCACATACCACACAACAGTACTATGTAACTCCCCCAATACCACACAACAGTACCAGGTAACTCCCCGATACCATACAACAGTACCAAGTAACTCCCCATACCCCCTATACCACACAACAGTACCAAGCAACTCCCCCTATACCACACAACAGTCCCAAGTAACTCCCCCAATACCACACAACAGTACCAAGTAACCCCCCCTATACCACACAACAGTACCACGTAACTCCCCCTATACCACACAGCAGCCCCCTATACCATACAACAGTACCACGAAACTCCCCCTATACCACAGAGCAGTTCCAATAACGCCCCCTATACCACACAGCAGTACCAGGGAACTCCCCCTATACCACACAACAGTAACAAGTAACTCCCCCTATACCACACAGAAGTACCAAGTAACTCCCCATATACCACACAGCCCATACCATACAACAGTACCACGTAACTCACCCTATACCACAGAGCAGTACCAATAACTCCCCCTATACCACACAGCAGCCCCCTATACCATACAACAGTACCACATAACTCCCCCTATACCACAGAGCAGTTCCAATAACGCCCCCTATACCACACAGCAGTACCAAGTACCTCCCCTTATACCACACACCAGTACTATGTAACTCCCCCTATACCACACAACAACACCAAGTAAATCCCCCTATACCATACACCAGTACCACGTAACTCCCCCTATACCACAGAGCAGTTCCAATAACGCCCCCTATACCACACAGCAGTACCATGTAACTTCCCCTATAGCACACAACAGTACCAGGTAACTCCCCCTATTCCACACAACAGTTCCAAGTAACTCCCCCTATACCACACATATACCACACAACAGTACCAAGTAACCCCCCCTATACCACACAACAGTAATCCCCCTATACCATACAACAGTACCACGAAACTCCCCCTATACCACAGAGCAGTTCCAATAACGCCCCCTATACCACACAGCAGTACCATGTAACTTCCCCTATACCACACAACAGCACCAGGTAACTCCCCCTATACCACAGAGCAGTTCCAATAACGCCCCCTATACCACACAGCAGTACCAAGGAACTCCCCATATACCACACAACAGTACCAGGTTACTCCCTTTATACCACACAGCAGTACCATGTAACTTCCCCTATAGCACACAACAGTACCAGGTAACTCCCCGATACCATACAACAGTACCAAGTAACTACCCATATACCACACAACAGTACCAGGTTACTCCCCCTATACCACACAGCAGTACCAAGTTACTCCCCCTATACCACACAACAGTACCGAGTAACTCCCCCTATACCACACAACGGTACCAAGTAACTCCCCCTATACCATACCATACAACAGTACCAAGTAACTCCCCATATACCGCACAACAGTACCAGGTAACTCCCCCTATTCCACACAACAGTTCCAAGTAACTCCCCCTATACCACACAACAGTACCAGGTAACTCCCCTATACCATACAACAGTACCAAGTAACTCCCCATATACCACACAACAGTACCAGGTAACTCCCCCTATACCACACAGCAGTACCATGTAACTCCCCATATACCATACAACAGTACTATGTAACTCCCCCTATACCACACAACATTACCAAGTAACTCCCCATATACCACGCATCAGTACCAAGTAACTCCCCCTATACCACACAACAGTACCATGTAACTCCCCCTATACCACACAGCAGTACCAAGTAACTCCCCCTATACCACACAACAGTACCAAGTAACTCCCCCTATACCACACAACAGTACCAAGTAACTCCCCCTATACCACACAGCAGTACCAAGTAACTCCCCCTATACCACACAACAGTACCAAGTAACTCCCCCTATACCACACAACAGTACCAAGTAACTCCCCCTATACCACACAACAGTACCAAGTAACTCCCCCTATACCACACAACAGTACCAAGTAACTCCCCCTATACCACACAACAGTACCAAGTAACTCCCCCTATACCACACAACAGTACCAAGTAACTCCCCCTATACCACACAACAGTACCAAGTAACTCCCCCTATACCACACAACAGTACCAAGTAACTCCCCCTATACCACACAACAGTACCAAGTAACTCCCCCTATACCACACAACAGTACCAAGTAACTCCCCCTATACCACACAACAGTACCAAGTAACTCCCCCTATACCACACAACAGTACCAAGTAACTCCCCCTATACCACACAACAGTACCAAGTAACTCCCCCTATACCACACAACAGTACCAAGTAACTCCCCCTATACCACACAACAGTACCAAGTAACTCCCCCTATACCACACAACAGTACCAAGTAACTCCCCCTATACCACACAACAGTACCAAGTAACTCCCCCTATACCACACAACAGTACCAAGTAACTCCCCCTATACCACACAACAGTACCAAGTAACTCCCCCTATACCACACAACAGTACCAAGTAACTCCCCCTATACCACACAACAGTACCAAGTAACTCCCCCTATACCACACAACAGTACCAAGTAACTCCCCCTATACCACACAACAGTACCAAGTAACTCCCCCTATACCACACAACAGTACCAAGTAACTCCCCCTATACCACACAACAGTACCAAGTAACTCCCCCTATACCACACAACAGTACCAAGTAACTCCCCCTATACCACACAGCAGTACCAAGTAACTCCCCCTATACCACACAACAGTACCAAGTAACTCCCCCTATACCACACAACAGTACCAAGTAACTCCCCCTATACCACACAACAGTACCAAGTAACTCCCCCTATACCACACAACAGTACCAAGTAACTCCCCCTATACCACACAACAGTACCAAGTAACTCCCCCTATACCACACAACAGTACCAAGTAACTCCCCCTATACCACACAACAGTACCAAGTAACTCCCCCTATACCACACAACAGTACCAAGTAACTCCCCCTATACCACACAACAGTACCAAGTAACTCCCCCTATACCACACAACAGTACCAAGTAACTCCCCCTATACCACACAACAGTACCAAGTAACTCCCCCTATACCACACAACAGTACCAAGTAACTCCCCCTATACCACACAACAGTACCAAGTAACTCCCCCTATACCACACAACAGTACCAAGTAACTCCCCCTATACCACACAACAGTACCAAGTAACTCCCCCTATACCACACAACAGTACCAAGTAACTCCCCCTATACCACACAACAGTACCAAGTAACTCCCCCTATACCACACAACAGTACCAAGTAACTCCCCCTATACCACACAACAGTACCAAGTAACTCCCCCTATACCACACAGCAGTACCAATAACTCCCCCTATACCACACAACAGTACCAAGTAACTCCCCCTATACCACACAGCAGTACCATGTAACTCCCCCTATACCACACAGCAGTACCAAGTAACTCCCCTTATACCACACAACAGTACCTAGTTACTCCTCATAACCCACACAGCAGTTCCAAAGATTAATTTCCAAATGACTTTGTCAACAGACCAAAACCAAAATTGTTGATAAAATTGATGAATCCAAACCTTATTTTCATTTCAAAAAGATCTACAGTGCAAAAAAAATATAATATATATAGAAGACACTATTTCTTTGGAAAGAACCCGGAACACATGTAGGTTTTATCAGAAATATACCCTTACCAGCATGGTTACCATGGTAACAGCACATACACTCTCTATATCTGTCAGATTCATCACCAGCTAGAAGACCAGACAAACTCCACCCACGACCTTCACCACGCAAAATAACCCTGACCTTCATGTACCAGCTTATCCCTTACAGTCAGGCACCAAATAGAAAATAACACACGAAAAATGTGCAGTCTTGAAAGATGTATACATCCAGTAGTTGTAGAGAAAGATAAAGGTCGAAATACTCAGCAATCAAGTATCTGGATGGTCAGAAATACTCAGTAGTTGCCAACAAATGCAAGTTAGTCCTGCATTTGTTCAGGAGCTATTTTTCTGTGTATAGTAGTCCTATTATTCTATGTGTAGCACAACTTTTTTGAACTTTATTTCTAATTGGGAATTTTACAGCACGGAACTAAAAAAACTTTTTATTTATTTTTTCAAAATTAAGTGTCAGTTATAGAAAAGACAGTAAAATGCAGCCTGGAAAAGTCATTAATTGATTAAAGGACGTTCAAACAGTCATGTTGCACTAAAAACAATAAATATTGTCAATATTCACAGCAATATGATATCCTACCAAATTTAAACCAGTTTTTTTGAAGTTGGAAGGTTTTTTTTGCTATTTGGAATCATTTCAAAAAAGTACTTCAGTAGGTTGTGTCTCATGCAATCAAGCTGAGCAGACAGAGACTCCGGAATACCAGCCTGAGCAGATGGAGACTCTGGAATACCAGCCTGAGCAGACGGAGACTCTGGAATACCAGTCTGAGCAGACGGAGACTCTGGAATACCAGCCTGAGCAGACGGAGACTCTGGAATACCAGCCTGAGCAGACGGAGACTCCGGAATACCAGTCTGAGCAGACGGAGACTCTGAAATACCAGTCTGAGCAGACGGAGACTCCGGAATACCAGTCTGAGCAGACGGAGACTCCGGAATACCAGCCTGAGCAGACGGAGACTCCGGAATACCAGCCTGAGCAGACGGAGACTCTGGAATACCAGCCTGAGCAGACATAGACTCCGGAATACCAGCCTGAGCAGACGGAGACTCCGGAATACCAGTCTGAGCAGACGGAGACTCTGGAATATTCCAGCCTGAGCAGATGGAGACTCCGGAATACCAGCCTGAGCAGTATAAGTTTTAGTAGTCTTATGTTGTACATTATACATCCCACCACGGTAGTAATAAATATCAACGATACTGAGAGTAAGATCTTTACAAACATTAAACAGTAACATTTTACTGTAATAAAACTAATTTTATCAAATAGTTAGAGGCCTTTAACGTCAGAAAAGTAAGGCAGAAACCAGTAACCTTGTAAAATCATTTCACTAAATATCACCCAATACTTTGTTTTACGTGGAGTTTACATGCCTTTTTGTCCGTCAGACCCATATCTGTGAACCAGGAAATTATTTAGTCAAATAAGGTATTCACAGATGAGTACTTGAGTTTGAGCAAACAGTACTAAATCTGGCAGTACAGTACCACACTGCCAGTCTGAGTGAACAGTACCAAATCTGGCAGTACAGTACCACACCGTGAGTCTGAGTGAACAGTACTAAATCTGGCTGTACAGTACCACACCATGAGTCTGAGTGAACAGTACTAAATCTGGCAGTACAGTACCACACCGTGAGTCTGAGTGAACAGTACTAAATCTGGCAGTACAGTACCACACCATGAGTCTGAGTGAACAGTACTAAATCTGGCAGTACAGTACCACACAGTGAGTCTGAGTGAACAGTATTAAATCTTGCAGTACAGTACCACACAGTGAGTCTGAGTGAACAGTACTAAATCTTGCAGTACAGTACCACACAGTGAGTCTGAGCGTACAGTACTAAATCTGGCAGTACAGTACCACACCGTGAGTCTGAGTGAACAGTATTAAATCTTGCAGTACACTACCACACAGTGAGTCTGAGTGAACAGTACTAAATCTGGCAGTACAGTCCCACACCGTGAGTCTGAGTAAACAGTACTAAATCTGGCAGTACAGTAGCACACCGTGAGTCTGAGTGAACAGTACTAAATCAGGCAGTACAGTACCACACCGTGAGTCTGAGTGAACAGTACTAAATGTAGCAGTACAGTACCACACCGTGAGTCTGAGCGAACAGTACTAAGTCTGGCAGTACAGTACCACACCGTGAGTCTGAATGAACAGTACTAAATCTGGCAGTATAGTACCACACAGTGAGTCTGAGCGAACAGTACTAAATCTGGCTGTACAGTACCACACCGTGAGTCTGAGTGAACAGTATTAAATCTTGCAGTACACTACCACACAGTGAGTCTGAGTGAACAGTACTAAATCTTGCAGTACAGTACCACACAGTGAGTCTGCGTGAACAGTACTAAATCTGGCAGTACAGTACCACACAATGAGTCTGAGCGAACAGTACTAAATCTGGCAGTACAGTACCACACCGTGAGTCTGAGCGAACAGGAATAAATCTGGCAGTACAGTACCACACCGTGAGTCTGAATGAACAGTACTAAATCTGGCAGTATAGTACCACACAGTGAGTCTGAGCGAACAGTACTAAATCTGGCTGTACAGTACCACACCGTGAGGCTGAGCGAACAGTACTAAATCTGGCAGTACAGTACCACACAGTGAGTCTGTGTGAACAGTACTAAATCTGGCAGTACAGTACCAGACCGTGAGTCTGAGTAAACAGTATTAAATCTTGCAGTACAGTACCACACAGTGAGTCTGAGTGAACAGTATTAAATCTTGCAGTACACTACCACACAGTGAGTCTGAGTGAACAGTACTAAATCTTGCAGTACAGTACCACACAGTGAGTCTGAGTGAACAGTACTAAATCTTGCAGTACAGTACCACACAGTGAGTCTGAGTGAACAGTCCTAAATCTGGCAGTACAGTACCACACAGTGAGTCTGTGTGAACAGTACTAAATCTGGCAGTACAGTACCAAACCGTGAATCTGAGTAAACAGTATTAAATCTTGCAGTACAGTACCACACAGTGAGTCTGAGCGAACAGTACTAAATCTGGCTGTACAGTACCACACCGTGAGTCTGAGCGAACAGTACTAAGTCTGGCAGTACAGTACCACACCGTGAGTCTGAATGAACAGTACTAAATCTGGCAGTATAGTACCACACAGTGAGTCTGAGCGAACAGTACTAAATCTGGCTGTACAGTACCACACCGTGAGGCTGAGCGAACAGTACTAAATCTGGCAGTACAGTACCACACCGTGAGTCTGAGTAAACAGTATTAAATCTTGCAGTACAGTACCACACTGTGAGTCTCAGGACCTCGCTCAGATTTATCATACCGATGATGCACTTTACAAACATGACACAGAAACTTATTACACGCCAGTGACCAACGACATTTGTTGTAGGCAGGTTTAGCTCAATACTGTAATGCATACTTTTATTTCTAACTGTGCAAGCCCGACTTCTTTCTCTTCTTATACCTATACGCATACACTTATAGGTGAATTACTGACCTGGTGACTTTAATGGAACCCTCGTGAAACACAAAACGTAAGAAAAGATTTGTACAGCCGTTAAGCTGAATAAAACAAAGATCAGTCGAACAGTCAAGTACTTATGTTTGCAGTTCTGCAATAAAACCATAAAACTTTCCCCTAAAAATTTAATAACAGTCAATTTAGGAAAACGATTTTGGTGCTGGCAGAAAATGAGTGAATGGCAGTGCCAGGCACAAATAAACAATAATCAATATCCCCAGCTGATAAAAACAGTCTCTGGATGCCAACAAATGTTTGGGGCACTAAGAAGAACAAGAACTATGCTCCCTCAATTTCAACATTGTATTGATCTTGATGAGTCCATTATGGTTTGTGGAGGTGTCTCAGGGTGTTGTTTATCTTCTCAATAATGTGCAGAAAATATCCTGTCTTACCCTTGAGCATGAAGATATCACTCAACAAGACTATACAATGGCAGAATAGACAGAAACAAGGAGTATGCAATGTATGCAACTTGGGGAATGAGGATATTAAAATGTATCACTGTCTTGAAATGTGTATAATATAAAATGTTATTTTTCTTGGAATGAGGACCATGAAATATAATATAATCCTCTTAGAGAGGGGAATATCCAATACATGTTACTTTTTATAAAAAAAGCAGTGAAAGATGTAACAGAGACTTCGGTCACCATACACCAGACAAGGTCACTGACCCCAGTAGGTTGTTAAGGTAACCATCCACCAGACAAGGTCACTGACCCCAGTAGGTTGTTTCGGTAACCATACACCAGACAAGGTCACTGACCCAGTAGGTTGTTTAGGTAACCATACCCCAGACAAGGTCACACTGACCCCAGTGATGATGATACAATTTATAAAAAAAGCAGTGAAAGATGTAACAGAGACTTCGGTCACCATGCACCAGACAAGGTCACTGACCCCAGTAGGTGGTTAAGGTAACCATACACCAGACAAAGACACACTGACCCCAGTAGGTTGTTTAAGTAACCATACACCAGACAAGGTCACGCTGACCCCAGTAGGTTGTGAAGGTAACCATACACCAGACAAGGTCACGCTGACCCCAGTAGGTTGTTAAGGTAACCATACACCAGACAAAGTCACACTGACCCCAGTAGGTTGTTAGATAACCATAAACCAGACAAGGGCACACCTACTCCAGTAGGTTGTTTAGGTAACCATACCCCAGACAAGGTCACACTGACCCCAGTGATGATGATACAATTTATAAAAAAAGCAGTGAAAGATGTAACAGAGGCTTCGGTCACCATACACCAGACAAGGTCACACTGATGCTAGTAGGTTGTTAAGGTAACCATACACCAGACAAAGACACACTGACCCCAGTAGGTTGTTTAGGAAACCATACACCAGACAAGGTCACACTGATGCTAGTAGGTTGTTAAGGTAACCATACACCAGACAAAGTCACACTGACCCCAGTAGGTTGTATAGGTAACCATACACCAGACAAGGTACCTGACCCCAGTAGGTTGTTAAGGTAACCATCCACCAGACAAGGTCACTGACCCCAGTAGGTGGTTAAGGTAACCATACACCAGACAAAGTCACACTGACCCCAGTAGGTTGTTAGATAACCATAAACCAGACAAGGTCACACCTAGTTTAGGTAACCATACACCAGACAAGGCCACTGCCCCCAGTAGGTTGTTTAGGTAACCATACCCCAGACAAGGTCACACTGACCCCAGTAGATTGTTTAGGTCACCTAACCATACACCCGACAAGGTCACTGACCCCAGTAGGTTGTTAAGGTCACCATACACCAGACAAGGTCACTGACCCTAGTAGGTTGTTTAGGTAACCATACACCAGAGAAGGTCGCACTGACCCCAGTAGGTTGTTAAGGTCACCATACACCAGACAAGGTCACACTGACGCCAGTAGGTTGTTTAGGTAACCATACCCCAGACAAGGTCACACTGACCCCAGTGATGATGATACAATTTATAAAAAAAGCAGTGAAAGATGTAACAGAGGCTTCGGTCACCATACACCAGACAAGGTCACACTGATGCTAGTAGGTTGTTAAGGTAACCATACACCAGACAAAGTCACACTGACCCCAGTAGGTTGTTAAGGTAACCATACTCCAGACAAGGTCACTGACCCCAGTAGGTTGTTTAGGAAACCATACACCAGACAAGGTCACACTGATGCTAGTAGGTTGTTAAGGTAACCATACACCCGACAAGGTCACTGACCCCAGTAGGTGGTTAAGGTAACCATACACCAGACAAAGTCACACTGACCCCAGTAGGTTGTTAAGATAACCATAAACCAGACAAGGTCACACCTACTCCAGTTTTATAAAAAAAGCAGTGAAAGATGTAACAGAGACTTCGGTCACCATACACCAGACAAGGTCACACTGGCCCCAGTAGGTTGTTAGATAACCATAAACCAGACAAGGGCACACCTACTCCAGTAGGTTGTTTAGGTAACCATACACCAAACAAGGTCACACTGACCCCAGTAGGTTGTTAAGATAACCATAAACCAGACAAGGTCACACCTAGTTTAGGTAACCATACACCAGACAAGGCCACTGCCCCCAGTAGGTTGTTTAGGTAACCATTCACCAGACAAGGTCACACTGACCCCAGTAGGTTGTTAGATAACCATAAACCAGACAAGGTCACACCTACTCCAGTAGGTTGTTTAGGTAACCATACACCAGACAATGTCACACTGACCCCAGTGGATTGTTTAGGTAACCATACACCAGCCAAGGTCACTCTGACCCCTATAGGTTATTTAGGTAACCATAAACCAGACAAGGTCACACCGACTCCAGTAGGTTGTCTAGGTAATCATACACCAGACAAGGTCACACTGACCCCAGTAGGTTTTTCAGGTAACCATACACCAGACCAGGTCACACTGACCCCAGTGGATTGTTTAGGTTACCATACACCAACCAAAGTCACTCTGACCCCTATAGGGTATTTAGGTCACTATACACCAGACAATGCCACACAGACTCCAGTAGGTTGTCTAGGTAATCATGCACCAGACAAGGTCACACTGACTCCAGTAGGTTGTTAAGGTAACCATAAACCAGACAAGGTCACGCTGACCCCAGTAGGTTGTTTAAGTAACCATACACCAGACAAGGTCACACTGACCCCAGTAGATTGTTTAGGTCACCATATACAAGACAAGGTTAAACTGACCCCTGTAGGTTGTTTTGGTCACTATACACCTGACAATCCCTTTGTTAGAGTATGTTTTATGATCATGAATAGTTTGTGGGAGTATGCAAGTAGTGTTGCTATCTCCCATGAGTATGCTATGGTTGTAATCTTTTTGTTAGATTGTGCTTTGGTTATAATCCTGTTATTAGAGTGTGCTATGTTTGTCATTTATTTTTGAGAATGCTATGGTTTTTACATGTGTTATAGAATGTTATGTTGTCATGACTTTGCGAAACTGTAAGATGGTTAGCATCTCTTTGTTATATTGTGCATTGGTTGTCATCTCTTTTCTAGAGTGCGCAATGGTTGTCATCGCTTTTCTACAGTGTGGTATGGTTGTCATCTCTTTGTTTGAGAGTGATCGCTTTGCTAGGATGTGCTATGGTTGTCATCTCTTTACTAGATTGTGCTTTGGTTGTAATCTCTTTGCTAGATTCTGCAATGGTTGTTACCTCTTTGCTAGAGTGTGCTTTGGTTGTCATCGTTTTGCTAGAGTGTTCTTTGGTTGTCATCTTTTGCTAGAGTGTGCTATGGTTGTCATCTTTTTTGCTAGATTGTACTAATTTGCTAGAGTGTGCTTTGGTTGTTATCTCTTTGCTGATTGTGCTTTGGTTGTCATTCTTTCTTAGAATGTGCTTTGGTTGTCATCTCTTGCTAGAGTGTGCTTTCGTTGTCATCTCTTTGCCAGAGTGTGCTTTGGTTGTCATCTCTTTGCTGATTGTGTTTTGGTTGTCATATCTTTGCTAGAGTGTTTTTTGGTTGTCATCTCTTTGCTAGAGTGTCTTTTGGTTGTCATCTCTTTGCTGGAGTGGCTTTGGTTGTCATATCTTTGCTAGAGTGTTTTTTGGTTGTCATATCTTTGCTAGAGTGGCTTTGGTTGTCATCTCTTTGCTAGAGTGGCTTTGGTTGTCATCTCTTTGCTGATTGTGCTTTGGTTGTCATATCTTTGCTAGAGTGTTTTTTGGTTGTCATCTCTTTGCTAGAGTGGCTTTGGTTGTCATCTCTTTGCTAGAGTGGCTTTGGTTGTCATCTCTTTGCTGATTGTGCTTCGGTTGTCATATCTTTGCTAGAGTGTTTTTTGGTTGTCATATCTTTGCTAGAGTGGCTTTGGTTGTCACCTCTTTGCTAGAGTGTGCTTTGGTATTCATCCCTTTTCTAGAGTGTGCTATGGTTTTTATCTGTGTTAGTGGTAGTCATCTCTTTGCTAGAGTGTGCTTTGGTTGTCATCGTTTTGCTAGGGTGTGCTTTGGTTGTCATTGTTTTGCTAGGGTGTGTTTTGGTTTGTCATCTCTATGCTAGGGTGTGCTTTGGTTGTCATCGTTTTGCTAGGGTGTGCTTTGGTTGTCATCGTTTTGCTAGGGTGTGCTTTGGTTGTCATCCTTTTGCTAGAGTGTGCTTTGACAGTCATTTCTTTGCTCGAGTATGCTATGATTGGTCATTCTTTGCTAGAGTATGTTATGATTGGTCATTCTTTGCTAGAGTATGCTGTGATTGGTCATTCTTTGCTAGAGTGTGCTATGTATGGCATCTCCTGAGAGTTTGATATGGTTATCAGCTTGATATATTTAGTTTGTCTGATATCTTATTGGGTGAAATTTCCTTGTACAAATACAGCATGAAGTCTAATCCTTCCATTTGTAAAGGAATATGTGCCTTATTGATCAAAATAAAGTTTTTAGCATCATTTGCCAGACAACCAATAAATCAAAATGAAATAGAAAGAAATGTGATGTTGAACACAATCAATTCAACACGATATTTAGCCAGAAGAGTTTGGATGCTCACCATCAAACATCATTTTGGTATTGGAGTTACCTATTAGGATTACCAAGGAGAAGATTTGATGTACAGAAACAAAAAATGTTTGTTGCATTGTAGAAAATCATCAGTTGCAGACAAATCCTTGCTTTTGCATCACATATAGTATACATGAAATAGGCAATGGTGCATTGGATTTATGAAGATATAGCTCTTTCACTTCTATTACACATTATCCAAATTGTTGATTCAAAAAACTTCAACACGTTTCTTGGTTACACAATTTCAAAATAATGTTGCAGTAAAAAATATTCTTGTTTATTATTGCATATTTCAAAGTCAAATTACATTATTATGGCACTATTCCATTTGATCACATGTGGTTATGTCCCCTTAGTAAAACAAATTTGTCCAGGCTATGCTTGGTCAATCTTATTCATGCAGTCAACACCTTACTTGCGTGTGTCTGAAGATTTGAGAATTGAGATTCCATACCTTATACTTAAATCTTTTTTCTAACAAACGTCTCAGGTCTCTTTTCTCTAACAAACCTCTTTTTTCTGTCTAATGAATGATTCATCTCATTCATCTATCCCAATGAAGGACTCATCTCACTTCTATCGAATGACTTGACTTGACTCTCCAGTATGAAGGTCTCTCTTCTTTCTCTCCACAACTGACTTGTCTTACTTATAAAAAAATGACTTGTATCATTCCTCTGTTCAAATGAACAAGTTATTATATTTCTCTGTCATAGAATGACTTGTGTCAATCCCCAGTCCATTATGAAAGACTAGTCTCTCTCAATGTATGACTTGTATCCTTTCTCTGTATGACTAAGGTTTCTTCTTTCTAATGAATGAATTTGTCTGTCTGATGAATGACTAAATATTATTTCTTTGTCTTATGAACAACTCCAGTCTTTCCACCTTTTCTAGTTATTAGATAACAAAGTGGAAAGACATCAATTATTGACACCTGTCTTTAAGTTTGGTTTAGGATGAAACCATTTTTTAAAACACATATTTGATGAGAGAAAACATAGTAGTATAGAAGCAAATTCATTTGCAGGGGACATAACTCATGGATAAAGGGAAGTAACTCTGCGTCTTGATAGACAGCTTGTCATTAAGTAGTGTTAATAGCTAAAAGTCAAAAGATCACACTAAGATGGACTTTCAATCTTCAGGAGATTTTATTTTCATAAATTTTCAGTAAAATGAGGTATATCTTTCCATGCAAACGTTACATTACAAAAAACACAATCTTTTTTTCTCAAACGTTTACAAATGACACAACTGAATTACTTTTGTTTTCAAAAGAAAAAAAATACATACGATTTGTTGTTATCATATGACTACAAATAATACACAAATAACAAGCTGTCTGAATCACACCATCTACAGGTACACAGATGATACACAAAACATACCGTATTTGACCAGGAAAACCTCATACCTCTGCTCTTCGATAGTGTTGGCACTTAGTACGACATACTTTCTTAATGCAGGACTTAATTTCTTTCACATTTACACATATAATCAACAACAAGAAGACAAAAGATTTAAATGGACACTGAGATTTAAATTGGAAATTTTTTAAAGGCCTTATACTTTGATTAGAAATGTATCCGAAATGTGTAGGTTGAACATGTTTCAAGGTATTAATAGAAGTATAAACATTTTGCCAATTTTCACAAAACCCAGTTTGGACAGTGTCCAGTTCAGATTGATTAAAAAAAACGGGGACCACTAATTATGGAAACTCACACCTGAGGTAAAGTCATGGGTTTACCTGGTCAAATATGATATTTATAATTAATTTGTAAATGACCATCTCAAAAAAAAAAAAAACAGCTTTCACAATACATCCAATGCACCAATGCAGTTTTCAAAATACACAATATGTGTTTTTTTGGCAAGAAAAAATGTGATATACATATTAAATACATGTCTTTTTTCCTTTATACATACAATAATATTATATAAATTTGTCAATTAAATATTTCACCGTATTCTAGCATTCCCATGATCATTAATGAATATGAAACTACATTTTTCTCTCTTTTTTTCACCCATTTTCTGTACAACAAAAAAGTATCTAGAAGTTTGTAAGATATCAACCATGTTCACAAGTGAATCTGATTCTGTATATAGAATCCCTACTTTCAAAATCAAATTCGAGTTTCATAGGTATCCCAACAGGAGAGAAAATATAACATAAATCAAATATTTCATGTATAGTTTTTCAGAGTATACGTATAGATGGAAGCTGAGAGCGAACAACACAAATTATTAATATTGCTATCAACAAGTATTCCAAAAGCAGCAGAAAACACGCAAGCGTAATAAAGTCAGTATCAAATCAAAGTAAAATCCACTTTACATACAAATCATAACAAAAACATTTCCATTTACTGTAAACCAAAATATTAAAGAGAAAGAAAAAAAAAGTAAAATATCGATGAAGCAATTAAAAGTAAGATGTTAATTGTTTGTTTAATTTAAAATATGTGTTCCTTTCAAATTCTCTCAATCAAATCATCTTCTATAAATGTTTTCTCAAAGTCAAGAGATAACTTAATCCAGAGTACGTAAACTTAAGGAAAAGAAGATAACTGAACTTAATGTTATGTTTAGAAAAATTGTTAAGAATCGGAGAGAGATAATGATAATAGAAAAGCATATGTGTCAAGCAGCATACACACACATATATATATAAATATATGAGCTTAATGATGCCACAATCTTTGAATGCCAATATCTTACCCTCTGACAAAGCACTTCAACCTCTATAGATGCCGAAGCTACATAAATCATCGAAACTACGTGAACGTTGACCTTGAACTGAATGGCTAGATGACCTTGACCTTTAACTCCTCCGTCCATTCCATAAACACAAAGAACAGCACGACACAAGAACAGTAGACTAGAACCAACTACGCACTTTCTTCCCCCTAACAGATCACAACACTTTGCAATGGAAAATAATGCAAAATTTTACATGCGTAGAGTTAACCATTTGCAAAGCACAAGAACCACTACGTAAATTTAAAACAGCTTGACACACATCAACGTTATCAGCATTTCTATATTGATGCCAAAACCTTCTGGATGTCAGTGACCAAACTGGAGCAGCATTTATTCCGTCCCTCAGCATATTTCATTGACTAAATATCTACCTGCCCCTTCCCCAAAAGGTACAGCTGCTACCAAAAGGAAATCTCACCAATTGGACTATTTTTATTTTTTTAAAAGACACGTCTCATTACTCTAATCAAACTTCGATTTTAGAGCCATTTCCTTTTTTTCCAGCTTTGTTTTTGTCAAACACCTAAATGTATATTGTCATATGTATACTATATTAAATATGTTACTTAGGTGTCTTGTGACGAGATATTTAATCCTAAAACACCGGCATATAATTACATCACATTTCTAGTGATGATTTAATAAGCCAGTTACCTCCCCTTGTTATCTTTGCTATCATAAACTGATGACCACAAGTGACAAACAAAACATTACTCGTTCATGAAAAACATCCCCCCCCCCGTTATTTGGTAGAAGATAAATGATTTGTGTAGAGTTATATTCCCCCCTATTACGATTTGTACAACAGTGGTTTAGGGTATTACAACCCTACAACACATCATCATCGTAATCCTGGTACAAGCCATCACTACCTTGCCCGTCGTGACCCACGGCTGCGGCCGCAGCAGCTGTTTTGGCAGCGTACAGGTTGGCTTCCTCTTGTGCTTTACCTATATTTTTCTTGTAGCGGATCCTCTTGTTGCCAAACCAATTGGAAACCTGCAAGTACAGAAAGAGAAGAGCAACTTTAATATCAAAGTATTATCATCAAGGTTTAAGGAGTTACAGTAAACTATCCATCATATAAAGAAAGCATCCACAAGATTTCTACGTAAGATTTGAAATGGAATAAAAGATCAGCATGTAACATCATGTCAACACAATATAGCCAAAATCACAAACCCTTTCACCCCTATGTAACTTTAGTAGACTCTACCATGCATTTATCTTGATGAGTCCATTATGGTCTACAGTGGTGAAAAGGTTAACAAAATCAGGCTTAATATGGCTTATAGCAATCACTAAATAATATATTATATTTTCACATAAAATGTATTGTGACTTTAGTCATGTGTTACAATGTACCACATATTTATTTCGTTACATTTACTGTGAGGAGACGACGAGAGCATGTGAAAATGCCTGATGTAGGCAAAAGTCATCGAGTTCACATACTCGCGTAAATATCACTTTCTGGGGTAATAAGTCATTTTAAGTCGATTATTCTATGTCATTAGTTGTAATGGCAAGAACGATTTCTTTTTAAATGTATTTTAATGATCCCTGAACCGATTCAGTATAAATGGTGAAAAGAAATTTACAAAATTTGTTTTAAACGACACATTGACTGGAAAACTGAACTGGAAAAATAAATATTTGTACACAGAGGCCATGATCGTGAACAATTATCAGCATTCAGACGATGGTCTATATACCTAAGCACCGAGGAGACAGAGATTAATGTGTTTAGAGCAGCATCATGGGTAGCGCCATTATCCTAATTGAAATTGTCACTTTCAATCTTTAATTAATAGAATTGCAGAGATGTGTTTTTAATTGCCTGCCAACAAGCCCTACATTAGAACTACATTCACCGCCTTTCATCTACAAGTGAATACTCGTACCAAATCACTTGGCAACAAATACTTCGTTATGTGTATAGCTGAAATTATTTATAACTGTATGATGTGCATCAAATCCATTGAATTAGCTCGCTGAACGGCTTGAATACCTAGGAGTAAGTCCCTCTCCATTTGCACACAATGGTGTATAAATTTTAATGAGAAGGAATAACTAGCAACTCCAAACATCCATTCTGCAATGTAGCATGGAAAAATAAATCATATTTGACAAGATTTTGGCCCTGTTTAACGCTAACAAGGCTGCCCGGGGCTTTACACGCAGACATCATAGACGATTCACACAAATTACCACTGTTTCACTTGCACTGCTTTCAACTCGAAGATAGTCAGTCTTTTACCAATTTTACACTTCAAGTTTGATACAAAAATATTGAAATTTAACACATTTTCCAATAATTTATGAATTATTTCATTCATTTCCGCTTTAAAATTTAAGCTAACAATGCATCAGCAAAAAGTGTCTGCTGAGTTCTGTTATTATACCAAAGTACGCAACACACACAAAAACACATCCTCACTACTGGCCATGTGGCTCTACCGGAGAAAATACACTTTTTATGTTTCTCTGGTGGGAATTAAATTTTCATGCAAGTGATTCGTGTGAAATGCAGGCTGTAGCTTTGCTAGTTAATTGGCCTGTGTAATGAATGGTTTGTGCCTGGATAAGTACCCATTAGGCCTGCTTGACAGAAAACATGTGCACCACCTTAACATACAAATTTCACCACCAGATCACCTCTACAATACACACACCTCACACCTGATAATATCTCCGCTTTGTTTACCGTAAAAAAACTCTCAAGTCTTATCACGATCTGCCTTCACTGAAAACCCCTATCGGAGGAGGATCTTATCGAAGGCCTCAATAAAATTAACATCTTAAACCGTACCTAATTAGATGCTAAGTCTAACACCTTAACAGCTCTTGCACAGTATCTTACCCTCTGGCCTTTACCTTATCTACCTACGACAACATTTATAATAGATACATATCTTGCACATTATAGCTAAGCTACTATGACGAATATGTTTCTGGGCAATATTTGAATTTATTCTAAAAAAAAGCTATCCCCTGGCCTATCTCTTTGTAATGAATGAATTACAAAATAAAGTCAATATTTCATAAGTTTTTAAAAAGAATAATTTCAATATTTAACCCATCAGTAGCAGACGTTCTGAAAAACTTTGTCTACAAAGACTTTGTTATTTTACCTTCTGTGACATTCAAAAATTTGGATGTTGACATTTGCAGAAAGTGGAACATTTGAAATATGTGGAGAGAAGTGTATTGTGGTTTACTGGTGTGATATTTGTGTGTGTAATTTAAGCCTTCTCACTGTTACTTTGTGTATACCAGCACAGGTGATGTGAGACTAAGGCAATTAAATAGCAGCGGGGCTCACCACAGGGAAATTTATCTACCACCACAGGACACGACCCACACTGAAGGTGATCTACTGAGAGTATTATCATAAAATAACAATTTCTACCTATTAAAAACAAGGCAATGTATTGCAAGCAATCTAAAAGTCCCCATCTCCAACCAAACATTGGTATCATACACTAACAAGGGGCCATAACTCTGTTTATAACGGGACCCAGCTTCAGTAAGTGACACTTAAAATGTAATCACATGCAAGTCTTGGCAGTCGTAGGTGAAAATTGTACACCCCCCCTCCCCAATCAGTGAACACAGTGAACAAAGGGCCATAACTATGTATATAGACAGACATCGTACCTGATTTTAGTTAACACTCCATCATCCTCCTAACTGGCCTTACAGTAGAACACTAACAATTTCACAAATTTAATTTTCACAAATTTAATTTTCACAAATTTGGCTTGAGAGAACACTATTTCAAACCGCAGAAAGGTTGGACAATTCATGTCTCATTTACATTAACATGTATATACTTTCTTCTTTAAACATTATTTTAGACAAACTTTTCAAAGACAAAACAATCTTCGCAGCATGTGAAATGTCCATCATAAGTAACTGGCATTAAATATATGACCGCACGTCCTTGAATGCAAGTAGTGCAAATGTATGTGAATGTTATCAATATGTTAGCTGAACTGACATCACATTGGAAACTATCACAGACATTCTATGTGAAAGATTCGAAAATAAATTCATCGAAACCAATAACCAGCGTGGAATTATTTAGGAAACCATCCAATAACAACACAATATAACATAGCCATAAGCACAAATAATAGACATTCCAGTTTTCAAAAAAACTCAAAATTTCCCACATTCACAAAATGCTTCCATGCAATTTCACATCAACGAGGAATGACTATTCCCTGTGGATCCCAATAACTTAGCAGTATTTTATTGTACAGTGAGATTGTGTTTGTACCAGGCCCCAGGGGGACAAGATTCACAACTATACACAGTATGCAATTTCAATGTTCTCCAGTTTTAAGCTTAAGTTCCGATTTCAAGGTTATATGCATTCTCCTTTCTTACCAAGGAAGATCCCGGAAGATCGTGAAGGGATTCAACGAGGACATGATCAGTAACAATACAGCCTTGCATTAATCAAGACATATATTTCAATAGCTCATTAGGTTTAATAAAATATCAACCCAACCCTTAGAGGAATTGAACTCCAAGCATTTCCGTGAGTCGTATCAAAGTAACAGCCACCAGCTTGAGGAATGTAACGTTGATTAAATCCACTGTTAACAACCCATTTGAATCGCAGATAAAATCTAACACAGATTCACCAGTGATACCAATTAACGATACAAACTGCCGTGTCTTTACTGCACACAGCTTAATCTCAAACGTTTTCAGTCTTAAAGAATTCTTAATTTCATTACACATAAATCAGTCAATTTTTCACATAAACCAGTCAATTTCTAATTCGTACGATTGTAATTCTTATCAATATCAACCTTTTTTTTCTAACAGTATCATAAACAATAAGTTGGAATCCCTACTTAATTGGAACATTTTTAATAACATCACATCAAACACTTTGCAATAAGCCCTCTAAGAATACCGAGGTTCTTTTTACTCCGATTCAGATCATTTCGCAAGTCTGTTGCCTATAACCTTCCTATTCTAATATTTACAAAGTAGTCAATTATTTAAATCACCAGCATCTCTGCAGGAGGCATACCAATTATGAAATAGAAATATTTATAGGATTGCTGGTCAATGGCAAACAGAATTGCTGACGTGATTTTAGAATCTGAAATTACCGTAAAATGTTGCAATACGCAGGAGCAGCTGGCAAAGCACCCCAATTAACTCAACTTCAAAACTCATCGCTCAATTCATCATTATTATTTAATGCTTCTTGAAGTCGTTTCTTTCTTTTTTTCCTTTTTCCTCCAGCGTATCTTGTATCATTAACACGACTGTTCACCTGTATTTTTTCTCTCCATGATAATGATGAAGCACACAGCAGGCACAAACTTTGGTAGTCGTATTCCCGAAACAATTTTGGGTAGCATTACTTATGAGTAACACTGCTTATATATATCTCTCCATCATTACGGAAACAATTCTGTTGTTTTTTATTTTTCAAAACAAAATTTATGGATGCAAACAAAATGAAAATTTTAACAACATATAAGCATTACAAAGCGCATAAATCAGTTTTAAAATAGTCCTGAAGTCTACGTATTAGTTATATACATATACCTGATTTTTGCTTTCATAAATTCTGATTGCAGTTGTAAACTTTTGTTTTATTTCATAGCTAAAATTCATTTATATCATCAAACTAAAAATGTCCTTCTACAAATTTTAGATACAATACTATTTCTCTAAGTAACAAACATGTGGACATTTTCCTGTTGCAATAAATGAAATATAAATCCCTTTTTGTGGGCCCCATTTTGAATATTTCCCAGCAACTTGAGCTTGAGTCACATGATCTGGCTGTCAGTATATGATGGATAGTGCTGTCAGTCCAAATGTTCTAATCCACTATCAGAGCTGACATGATGTGCCCCAAGGAATCTATCTCCACACCCTTGGGCCCCTAATTATAGGCCTTTTATCCTAACCTGGTCAAAAAAAAGCCATTTCTGTGACAATTCTACCAGGTTAGTTTCACATGGGTGTTACTGTCCATGTCTGGAAAAGTTACCTAATTTTCTGTCATGTCTTTAGGATGATAGTTTCCAAAAACAATTTTCAGAAATACTAAACATATTTTTTTTCTTCAAAATTCTTTTAACTGTCACTGAAATGATGATTTTTTTATCGAAATACACATACATATGTATTTCCAAACAGGAAATTAATTTATTTATAACTTGATTTATGTACCTGCCAATCTTGTAGAACCCTGATCAAGATCTATTTTATCTTGTGAATTATGTGTAGACAAATGATTGTATATACAAGTATAAATCCAAGCAATACTATAGGACCTACACGCTCTGGGGCTCCTCTTTTACCAAGTAGGTGGCCTATGGGAATGCACTGTGATAACCTCTCACCAGCTAATCTTCACTGATCTTCGCACTAATACTCGTCAATACACTGATTTTTTTTATAAATTAATAAGCTGTATGAATTACCTCAGTAGTTAAAAAATGTCCCTAATTATAATTTCTTGGGCTTGAAATGATTCATGAAAATATTTTCTTGCGGAGAAGGACACAATCTAACAAAAGGTGATCATTCTCCCAGAAGGAAAAGTATGTGTCTTATCTCGGAATACTATCTTTTTTTCACGGTATATTTCTTGGCACCTCTGCACCATTGTGCGACAGTGAATTGCCGTTTTTCCCTACTCCTATCGCCACACAGCCCCTATTGTGTGCTATCTCGTTCAATTTTCTAAAGAGTCTGGCTATAATCGTTTTTAATTTGCCTTATCAGCATACAACTTTTTTCCATTGAGCGTAATTTGATACTGGGAGAAAGCGTTGTGAAAGCGTAAATAATTGTACATTTCAGATGTTGGGCATTGTACAGAAACCTTACACCTCCCCGTCATTATCGTAATCTCTCTCCTCCTCTCCGACCCCGATTCTCTCTAACAAAGCCGGTATTAATAGAGATAATCACCAGCGATAATGTGTTGGAAATTGAATAACAGAACTTGTATTAAAATATTCAAGAATCGGAAAAAAAATCCCACAGGGCCAGTTCTTTGTACATGTGTGGCAAAACATGGACATTTTGTTATATGCCTCCTAGCAGTTTGTAAGGCCTCATTGCCCTCATGAATTATTCATAAAGCGTATAAACAAACATTTAAATGCTGGAATACGTACATTTTTTTGCGAAACTATAAAAGTCCTGTTTTTCGCATGGCCAGCCGAGATGGGTATTACATGAACACACATCAAATATGAGTGATAATTTGCTTATAACTATTATGCCCATCCATCTTGTTTACAAAAAGCCTCGTACCGTATTTCATCACACTTACAAGTCTATACAATAACGTTAGTTGATATTTCATTCTGTATTCTGTTCCCTCAACATTAATTTTTTTGTTTAATCTTTCAATTTTTAAAAACCTGTTTTAAAACAATGGAAAACATTTCACTATGTAGCAATTACATTAAGGAAACTCTTCATGTTTCAAGGAAAATTGTTCATGTTTGATTGATGTTGATCTGTCTATCAAGTATATCAACACAGCACTTTAGAGCGGTGTTCTACATCAGGTTCCTGTGAGGAAAACTGAGACAAATAAACCTATACAAAGGTAGATTATTGTATATCTACATTTGACAGAGAAGTGTAGGGGTCTACATATGAACAAGAGAGCTAATGTCTGTGTCTATAATACTGCTGAACCAATTTTACCAGTGAGGGGCATGTCAATGGCTGCATAAAGTGTAGGTTCATATTGTTGACTTAATGTTGTCCCTTCTCTTCCCTCATCTCTCTGGTAGGGGTAGGATGAAGTCTAGACAGCCTGTCCCCCCCCCCCCCCCCCCCCCCCCCTCCTTTCCTTTTACCTCTCTGGTAGAGGAAGGGGGGTCTAAACAGATTATCACCCTCAGTTTCCTCTATCTCCCAACAATCTGCTTCTCTGTCCAGGGTTTTTATCTAAACATTGTGTTCCTCTCTCCCTTCCCCCTCCATCTTTCCGTCCCTGGACAGGAGTCCAGATAACTTCCCACCTGTCCTTGTCTTGTAACCACTTCTTTCAACATTCTATTTTTCTGACACCAAAGCCCTGCCACCACCACCTTTTATTTTTTTCCTTTTGTCTTTATCTGCCGGCCTAATTCATCCATCATTGTTTCGTCTCCTACTCCTCATCTGTCCATTATGTCTGCCAAGCCCACCCTTCTCTTCCATTCTTCTGACAATTTGGGTGGGGGAGGGGGGTTAGATATTAGTATGTGTGTTTGGGGGGAGGGCAGATAGATTTACTGATAATATCCTTTCTCCAGAATGTACATCCTGCTTCCCTGTCCAACGTAACATATGTGTGCCAGTTTCAGACTCTTCACTAGTACTCCAGCTACCAAAACCTACACCCTGTTACCCACTACAGTACTACAAATATCTAGATCACCACTCCTTATACAATGGAAATTCAGTTCAAGTTCCAATTTTTTTTTTTCAACAAACAAATTAACTAGCCTGAAAATTCACTACCTTAGACACATTCCTAACACACTGATGGACACTTCTCGTTTGTAAACCATCCACAAACATGTCATTATCATCAAAAGAACAGGCCTGGCCCCATCTAAATATGGGGTCTTTCTGATACCCTCGTCACAATACACCTCTCATACCCGGTTATTTTCTTCTGGGTATATTTTCTTAAGCACAGTGGTCAGTATCCTGATGGCCATTTGCTGGGTCATCTCCATTTTGTATGGGAGTTCAAATAGTCATTAAGTCACAAAGCCAAGACCTGGCTCATACAAAGCCCAAGTTCCTTCACAGTCAGGGTCAATTTACAACGCCCCAGGGGGTGACCATAGCTCTATAGCATCATCTAGCCTCAGGCCAGTATTGGTCAACCCAATCTGACAAATAGCTCCCAGTTTCAATCTGATTAAACACTAGATCTGACCCTGTGAAATTGTCCACTGTTATCAAGCTGACCTTTACCATACAACATGTCGGAAAAGAATTATTTTTCTGTCTGACAAAACAATCTTAAAAGAAGCTTACACTATGAACACAGATTTAAGACAGAAAATATCAGATATATATGAATCAAGATTTCAACTAAATGCAACATATATCTGCCATCTGCTAGCTTTAACACAAACTAAAATGTGTTTCTTTCGTTTTGTCTTGGCTTTCTTGTACCAACCTACAGTTCATATTCAACCAGTATAAATTTGGTTTCACACAAACAAAGTTTACAAAAGACAGAGAATCTGATTGACTAAATGACCAAGTCAGTGTTGCAGCCTTATGGCCACACATACAACATTTGAGCCCGAAACAAGTTTTGCACATTTTCTAAAAATAACTTTTCAGCTGCACCTTGAGTCATTCTTTGTATACAGGGCTAAATTTGAAAATAGTTTGGGTTGAAAATTTATATCCCAATGATTTTTTTTTAGAACTTCCAGTGAAATATGCCAATATAAAAACAAGAAACCTTGCCTACTATCCAAATAGTGTGTGATGGAAAGCAGGTTTTGATGCAGTGATTGCATTGCAATTTGGCAGCAAGAGATTTCCAGTATCATAACTGACAAGGCTAATCTCTATCAAAAGTACATTAAATCTTTACAGAGGCTACAACAAGACAACTAGGCTTTGAAGTCCTGAAGAAAACGAAGAAAACAGGCCATTGATAGTAACAGAAGTATGACATTTACAGGGTTCCTCAACTCCCTCCCACTCAACAAAGACACCTCATCAGTGGAGCATTTCAAACAGCATGTCCACACTCGCTGGACTACCCTTTGTAATATATGCAGCCTACAGAAAGTATTGACACATTTTTCAATACATTTTGAAAATAGAATGATCTCTTAACTTTTTTTTTTTTTTATAGTTTTACATCGATGGAATCAGTTTAAATAAATTTTAAATCTTGGTACAGCTGAAATCTAAATTTTGTAAGAAGCCAGAAGCCTTACAGATCAAATTTGAATCAAAAGCGATTCAATTCTTTTAACAAAAAATAAACACTGAAGCTATTTTGAAATAATGGCACGATCTTCAAAAATACAACTTTTTTTCGGTCAGAACAAAATTACTAAAACCTCCCTAGTGTCTAGCTTTAGAATGAAAACAAACCTGTTAACCACTGACTTGGGTTTCCATTTAAGTTACAGAAGTCATTAACAAATCATTACCAATGTCAAACCTTTAAATCCAAACACATTTGGGATCATGACACTAATGGCTTCCTAATAGATTGAGGGGGAGAGTGTGGCAATAAGGTTTGGAGATGACCCCTGCCCCGGTGCCAATGTTACAGGGAGGGTTACACAGATCGAGCCTTTGTGGATAGGGAGGGCCATTAACCTACACTAGCCTGAGGACAACACTCGAAAAGCAATACTTTTTGTCTCATTTCGTGCCTAATGAGCCATGCAATGATAAGTTTATAGCCTTTTGATGGTTCCGCCAGACCTCTTTACGATAATCGCTCATGTGTAAAATGCGTGTCACCATACATTTGGAATCACATGGGTGTATTCAAGATAAAAACTCAATTTTGCCATGCATGAAATATTAATTCCGCCCCAGTACCAACTGTGATAATACAATGGTTTATACAAACTGCCTTCCCGTAACTCAATACAACCCTATAACAGTTATACCCATGCAAGGATTCCTCTTTCAATATTGAATTAACCGATGATATACATCGCAGCCATTTCAAATCCGCTCTTCTTTTTTCATAACGTAACAACCGAGATATGTATATCCATAGTATATATTATATGTAATTTATATCCGGACTTAGTTATAACTGAAATATACAATGTACTTATATGCAATGTTATAACAGAAATATACAACATATCAATGTATCTATAAACAACACATTTAAATGCTGGCTATGTTGCATTTTTATTTTTGTACGAAGTGTGCCTACAAAGTACAAAAATTATAAATCAAAACAACCACCTTGATGACTTCTAAATGTACACAGAATTTTAAAACAGCACCCAGGCAAACACACTTTTACGGTAAAACACCCTCTGCATCGGAGTATCGCAAACTCTCTTTATCTCTCTATTTTTTCAGGTTTGTAATCCTGGTTTAAAACGTCGCACAGGAGATTTTGGGTAAAATCAATACTTGCGACTGTTGAAGTGGATTGGGGGAGAATTAAAAGTTTTCTCTGGCTCACCTGTCACTTAAATCACATCAAACAGATAAGCAAATGCATGACGCACATGAAAAAAATTCCACCTTTTCACTAAAAAAAAATTGTGGTGAAAAGATTCAAGTAGAGCAATTTCGTCCATAAATAACAGCTACAGTGTAGTGGAGAGGCTGGTACCACCAATAGGGGTAACACAGGTGTACAGGGCTATAGAAGGAGTGACACATAGATAAACTATGTCCAGACTGAGGAGGAAGTAACTTTACACTCTTCCTCCTCCCCTTCCACATGTAGCCTACATTCCTAGCTGGCCAATGTCTTGTGTACAGAAAGCCAAGATGTGTTTTTTTGGGGGTTTTACTTTCCTTTATGTTCTGAATATTTCATTCAAGTTTAAATCAATACTGTATCTGAGGGAATGCTTGGATAGTAGTGTTTCTGGTAAATCTTGTTTCTGCTGGGTACAGTGCTAGCAGACACAGGGGGACCCTATAACAGCTTAAACATATATACCATCACCATTATAAACTACAGACTATCACCAACTTGTTCTGGTTGATGTTCTCCTTCCTGGTACAAGATACTTACAACATTGTGTCAACAATACATACTTACGCAATGTTGTGACTGGTGTAACACACAGTTGTACAATATTGTTACTTATAAACACAATGTTGTGATTTCTATACACATAGTTGTACAATGTTGTGATTTATACACACATAGTTGTACAATGTTGTGATTTATATACACATAGTTGTACAATGTTGTGACTTATATACACTTTGTTGTGACCTGTATACACACAGTTGTACAATGTTGTGACTGGTATACACATAGTTGTACAATGTTGTGACGTGTATACACATAGTTGTACAATGTTGTGACTGGTATACACATAGTTGTACAATGTTGTGACTTATATACACTTTGTTGTGACCTGTATACACACAGTTGTACAATGTTGTGACTGGAATACACATAGTTGAACAGTGTTGTAATGAGTTTCTATGTTGTAAGTTTGTGGTAATGAGTTTCTATGTTGTAAGTTTGTGGTAATGAGTTTCTATGAAGTGCAATGCTGTTTATGCGTTGCTAGATGACTAATTATTGTATACACATCATTATAAGAAAACAGCTGTGGTAAAACTACATTAATTTATGTGCATTTGTGTGTTTAATATAATGATTCATCCATGTTAGTTATTCTGCATTAGGTCATTAGCTATTCCAGTTTTGATCTATTGTATAATTACATCTGTACTACTTAGGTTATAAAATGT
The DNA here is from genome assembly GCF_002113885.1 of Mizuhopecten yessoensis. NCBI lineage: Eukaryota > Metazoa > Mollusca > Bivalvia > Pectinida > Pectinidae > Mizuhopecten > Mizuhopecten yessoensis. The sequence continues at coordinate 254,111 of NW_018480032.1, read as the reverse complement.
AATATGAATGTTCAGTTAGATCAGTAACAGGAAAGGTTCACTATTCTTCCAGGTTAAGATATGCATTTTGTACCGACATCACACCCTGTGTTTTCTCGAAGGAGAGGAGGGGGATCCTCTACCCCCCCCCCCCCCCCCCCCCCATATCTTGAAATTCTGCCTAGAAAAAGCTACAAATCCCCCCCTCCCCCATTTAACCTGGAGACAAAACTGCACACCAGTACCAGTCAATAGTATATTTCAAGCTTGTCCTACTTAAATGTTTTAAGATGATTGAATTTTTATCAGGGACATATTTCACTCCTCCAGCCCAGGTTATAGGGTTGGTGTGTGGATAAGCCAGCACCCAGTTTGTATTGTTATCAGAGCACTGAAGGCAGGGATCATATATCTCTGTTATCTAGACAACTGCCACTCCACGGGAACCTATCTCTGGTAAACCTCTAAAGAGTGCACGCTGCAGACTACACCCCCATAGACTGAACAACATAGACTCAACAACAGGTTATATATATCTACACCACAGGGACATAGTACTCACAGACAGACTAAACAACAGGTTATATATATCTGCACCACAGGGACATAGTACTCACAGACAGACTAAAAAACAGGTTATATACATCTACACCACAGGGACATAGTACACACAGACAGACTAAACAACAGGTTACATATATCTACACCACAGGGACATAGTACACACAGACAGACTTAACACCAGGTTATATATATCTACACCACAGGGACATAGTACTCACAGACAGACTAAACAACACGTTATATATATCTACACCACAGGGACATAGTACACCCAGACAGACTTAACAACAGGTTATATATATCTACGCCACAGGGACATAGTACTCACAGACAGACTAAATAACAAGTTATATATATCTACACCACAGGGACATGGTACACACAGACAGACTAAACAACAGGTTATATATATCTGCACCACAGGGACATAGTACTCACAGACAGACTAAACAACACGTTATATATATCTACACCACAGGGACATAGTACTCACAGACAGACTAAAAAACAGGTTATATATATCTACACCATAGGGACATAGTACACACAGACAGACTAAACAACAGGTTATATATATATACACCACAGGGACATAGTACTCGCAGACAGACTAAACAACAAGTTATATATATCTACACCACAGGGACATGGTACACACAGACAGACTAAACAACAGGTTATATATATCTACACCACAGGGACATAGTTCTCACAACCAGACTAAACAACAGGTTATATATATCTACACCACAGGGACATAGTACTCCCAGGCTTCACGTTTACAACATCACAGGACCTTGTACACAACATGGCTACACACCAACAACCTATCTTGTAAACCTTTGTCTTAGAACTGGACCATTTAGAAACTGTAGTTCATCTACCTAGATGTCAGTACCACTTCGTCAGCAAGGGGAAATTAATCAGAGGCTTATTAAACCCAAACAAGTGGACACAAAAAAATCCTTTCCTAAAAAGAAGAACGAGCTTGAGGACATTCTTTGTGAACTTAAAATCTAAACCTGATTTGCTTTCATTGATGAATCTACAAACTATATTCATATACTTGACACAACCTGCCATTGGTTCAATACTTATCTCTCAGATATTAAGAGTAGGGTGGTCAATATTTAACATAATAAGGGCACCAACTGGGATTTTAGAATCATAAATACTTTTCGAAAACTTCTGGATGATTTGCTGTCCTGGATTTTATAGAATCGCCCGGTTGTTTTTTCCTAAGACAACCTCTGCTACTAAAACAGTGACTGAACTAGTGTACTGAATGAAAACAAAGCTGTCATGGAACATTATCTACCAATAAAGTGATGATCAATGAAGCCAGAGTGATCAAACACTTTTATCAATGGAGAATTCAACCGAAGAATCAAATCAAGAAACCTTCATGTCTTTGCAACAGTTGGAAGACAGTTTTTACAGTACATAACAAGAATATTTTTCCCATAGACTGCTCGAAAGTTTATCGGACCTTGATTTCATCTCGATTTTCTCAACGACCAATGTCCTTTCCAACCCATTAGTCATATGAATCACACCAGACCAGGTTTATGGTTGTATGAATCCCACTGAGTGATATTTTTTCCTGCATCAAGTAAAAAACGTGGTTACCTGACAGATTATCACACACACATCATAAACCCTCAGCACTTCCACGACTTTACAATCTGACAACATCCCAGGTTTGACCTACGACCTTCTTCCTACACAATTCTCCTGACATGGTTGGGGGATTTCCATGAGTTTATGAACTGTTCTGCTGTTCATTTTTATATAAATTTCATGCAGATGAAGCCAGCTACATGCATGAAATTCACCTCTCAGCAAATTGCAGAAAACTTTTGAACGAAACATAAAATGATCTTAACATTTCTTTAAGAATTAAAAATATCTACCACAATTACAAGATATATCATTTTGTTTATCGTGCACCCTTATGACCTCTCCTGCTAAATAAAGATGATGCTCATGGTTTTCCTTGTCAAATCTCCGACATATCACACCTTAGACTTGATGCATCTCTAATATCTGTGCTCAGAAATGCAAGAGATGGGAAAGCTGTAACAACAAAGATGGTTGGGAATGCCACGGATGTGCGACACTTTGAATTTAATGCACCCAGTTTTCCTGGCCAACTCTCATTTTCAGGACTTTAAGTATCAATTACGGGATTAGTGTGGTAATTTTTTAGGTTCCAGTTTCTCAACAAATTCCATAAAATACAATTTAAACTGAAATATTAAGTCCATATCTGATTAGAATATTATACTTTTTTTGTAATCACATGATGATCCGTCAAGGACCAAAATGCAATGAACAAGATATTGTATAAAACGCCTAGGTATTATTGATTTCGTTTGCTGTGTTTTTCTTTATACTATAGCCAATCAAAACATGTCCAAAAAGGGGGTTTGTACATCCTAGATTAAGGATCCCCGTCCCACTGCACTGTAGTTTTTCATACAGTTTTGCCACGACACTTCCGTTCACTTGGTAACTCAGTCGGTAAGAGCGATAGCTAGTCATACCAGAACAGTTTCCAATACATACCTAGTTAAGTTTTTGGCAGTGATACATGAACTCTTAAATAGCAAGAATTCTGTAAGCAAATATATATATACAGATAACTCATTTCGAGCCCAATTAGGTAACAGTGCTGTCAGATGTGCTATTTAGTGAAAGAATTAAGATGATGCAGATAACTGTAATATTTAGACATGTTAAGGATCGCGATGACGTTAAGGATGACTATTGGAAGTGTAAGAGATTGCGCTGATGTTGAGGACGACTATTGGAAGTGTAAGAGATTGCGCTGATGTTGAGGACGACTCTTGGGAGTGTAAGAGATTGCGCTGATGTTGAGGACGACTCTTGGGAGTGTAAGAGATTGCGCTGATGTTGAGGACGACTCTTGGAAGTGTAAGAGATTGCGCTGATGTTGAGGACGAATCTTGGAAGTGTAAGAGATTGTGCTGATGTTGAGAATGACTGTTAGATGTGTAACAGATTACCGCGATGCTAAGGAAGACTCTTAGATGCGAGACATATCAGGATGATGTTGAGGATGACTGTTAGATGTGTAACAGATTACCGCGATGTTAAGGAAGACTCTTAGAAGCGAGACATATCAGGATGACTGTTAGAAGTGTAAGAGACTGCGTTGATGTTGAGGACGAATGTTAGATGTGTAACAGATTACCGCGATGTTAAGGAAGACTCTTAGAAGCGAGACATATCAGTATGACTGTTAGAAGTGTAAGAGACTGCGTTGATGTTGAGGACGAATGTTAGATGTCTAACAGATTACCGCGATGTTAAGGAAGACTCTTAGAAGCGAGACATATCAGTATGACTGTTAGAAGTGTAAGAGACTGCGTTGATGTTGAGGACGAATGTTAGATGTGTAACAGATTCCCGCGATGTTAAGGAAGACTCTTAGAAGCGAGACATATCAGGATGATGTTGAGGACGACTGTTACACATGTTACAGACCAGTTTTGCGGATGTTTTTGCTGTGTGACTATTGGTTGTGAAGGGTAGAAGGATTTATGCCAGGAAAAGTAACTTACCTGTGATACAGTTATGCCACATTTGCGTGCTAGCTCCTCTTTAGCTTCCTCACTGGGATAGGGGTTACTTAGGTGTGAGTAGAAGTATTCATTTAGGACCTCTGTAGCTTGCTTACTGAAGTTTCTTCTCTTCCTCCTACAAAACCAAACCATTATCAGTTTTGAGCTGTGAAATTTTCTCTGGAAAAATTTTACTTCAACCATTTTCAATTCCTCCATACTCTAACTATACAGTTGAGATGTGTTCCACCAGATTTTTTTTTCATAACTTGAAAAATTTCAATATGTAAATCATGGATTTCAGCATCAAATTTCTACTCTCTTTTTTTTTTAGACCTTTGACCCAGCCCAAACTTTTTGACCTCCTTATAAGCAACCCTGTCTGATAATGAGACTCTACCTTGCATCCAGGAATCTTGACCTTAAGATCATGACAGCCTCACACGTGCTCTGCTTCAGCTGCATCTCAATGGCAGCAAACTTTTTACGTATGATTCCAACCATACGCTCAATTTCTTTGGGTGCAATGGGGCGTGTACGACTCTGTTCTCGTAGGAGGTTGACAACATGTGTTGTAAACTCATTACACGCCTGAAAGTATTAGAGAAGAAATTGGGGATTCCCCGTTATGACAAGGTATAGGGTACAAAGTTAAAACAATTGCATGGTACAGGCCGATTGCCGCAATGCAAAAAAACAGCACATCTGTCCCTTAGCGTTCAATCATCGTTTGGACAACATTCTGTCTGGCCATTTGGAAAGAAGATATATTGTCATCATGATAAAAGTTAAAGGAAAGAAAATTTAACCATGTGTTGAAATATTGGATCAATCCTTAAGAACAGCTATAGTTGATAACCAACATGCAGTAAAAACAGGCATAAATTATAATAGAAGTTTGAACCAAAAAACACTTTTCTCAAATTTAATCTTCCATTTCAAAAGTTGTTGAATTGCCTCGAAATATTTTAGCCTAGTTTTGGACCTTCATTATGTTTATGGGACCTTTTTCTGGATTCATGCACAATTTTAGAAAGACTTATTTAATCTCTTTTTATCCCAAACCTTCCTAATCCTCCTACATTGACCTGTAAAACCCCTCTATTTACCCATATACAGAGTTTCTCATCTACACACTTAATCTTAAAACCTCTCCAATGAACATTTACACATTCTCTCCCATCCACGATGCCACACTTATAGTATTACTTACAACATCTACCGTTATTCCTAAACCAACACCTGTCTACCTACGGTATTCAACCCTAACCATGTCTCCCACCTACAATATTCAACACTAACCATCTCTCGCACCTTCAATATTCAACCCTAATAATCTCTTACACCTACAATATTCAAATCTAACCATCTCTCCCACCTACAATATTCAACACTAATCATATCTCCCACCTACAATATTCAACACTAATCATCTCTTGCACCTACAATATTCAACCCCAACAATCTCTTACACCTACAATATTCAACCCTAACAATCTCTTGCACCTACAATATTCAACCCTAACAATCTCTTGCACCTACAATATTCAACCCTAGCAATCTCTTGCACCTACAATATTCAACCCTAACAATCTCGCACACCTACAATATTCAACCCTAACAATCTCGCACACCTACAATATTCAACCCTAACAATCTCGCACACCTACAATATTCAACCCTAACAATCTCGCACACCTACAATATTCAACCCTAACAATCTCGCACACCTACAATATTCAACCCTAACAATCTCGCACACCTACAATATTCAACCCTAACAATCTCGCACACCTACAATATTCAACCCTAACAATCTCGCACACCTACAATATTCAACCCTAACAATCTCGCACACCTACAATATTCAACCCTAACAATCTCGCACACCTACAATATTCAACCCTAACAATCTCGCACACCTACAATATTCAACCCTAACAATCTCGCACACCTACAATATTCAACCCTAACAATCTCGCACACCTACAATATTCAACCCTAACAATCTCGCACACCTACAATATTCAACCCTAACAATCTCGCACACCTACAATATTCAACCCTAACAATCTCGCACACCTACAATATTCAACCCTAACAATCTCGCACACCTACAATATTCAACCCTAACAATCTCGCACACCTACAATATCCAACGCTTACCATCTCTCCACCGACAATATTCAACCCTTAATAACCTTCCTTTTATCAGTCATTCTTACATACAAATGTAAATATACTTTTCTGTTACGAATAATTCCCTTTCCTGCAAATATATTCTTTTCCTCTAAATTTATATTTGTTTTGCTCTTACTATTAAAACTTACAAGGTATTTTTTATCTTAATATATTCCCTAAATCCCCAATACATGTTTATGGTTTCCAACCTTCTTCACAATAAAAGGTTTACCCAATAACAACTGGGATAAGGTCCTACAGTTAAGATATAGCAAAGTTTGGTAACATCAAGCAAATTTGCAAAAGCCGGGACCACTCTTATTGAAAGGCTTCCGTTTATCTTGAACATGGACATCAGCAAACATTTCTTTCTGCAGATATTAATTAAAAGTCAAATCTCAAAAAGCTTACAAATAAAAGCTTAACTTGCAGATTCAATTCAAATCTCTATTAAACATTGCAAGGTCAACAAACATTTTCTGCCATCATGTCAGATTTTAAAGTTACACATACACAAAGCCAAATCTTTCTGCCTCAATAATTTAAATCCTTGTTCAATCTTGCGCGGTTACGTTAGCAAACATTTTCTGCAGATATTCATGAAATGTGTGTAGATCTCTGCTAGCAATTCAGCTCCGGTTATCAGCCTGGCCCCAAGATAAGTTTTATATTGATTTCATTGCCACAACTGAGAAACACGAGAATCTTAAACACTCTGTATTAAATATTGATCACGGATATCCTTATTTTACTTCATAATCTCTAACCAGGTAAAAACTAGCTCAAAACCTGTCTTCTTCTGGACACTGCTTATAGGATATCGATAAAGATGACAGCTCAATGTTATATGCAATTATAGCACACAATATCAATACATATGTGTGTTACATGTACCAACAGGAAAATTATCAATCCCTGAATTTGGTGGATTCACCAACATAATGAACAACAAATTGATCTTATTGATGAGAATTAATCAATTTAGACAAATTAATGTTCTATTGTATGTTCCGACAAACAGAGAAAAGGATACAAAAGAAATATTTACCATTGAATATAATTGTTTGGACATCAATACATTTTCTTTCTTTTTAATTATCTTTACTGAATAAAACATAATTACTGTACTTACAATATCAATACATATGAAATATGATATTATTATGCTTTAAGCAAAATAAAGAACCAAGAATTTACAGTTACCAAGATTTTAAGTTATTTCAAATTGACAAAAGCAATTTCCCAGAACAGATCTAATCTACTAAAACCTGTATACCAATATTTGAAACACCCTAAACACCGACTAAAATATCTACTTGGACAGGATGCTTACGTACCATCAACTAACCAATCAGACGCCTCCATTTACAAAAGCTGACCAATCAAAATTGGCACAACTTCCTGCATACCACTCATGCGAAAAATCTCTCCTTCTTCCAAACCCCAGTAGTCCGTGTTAATGGTGATTGTTATTTCTCTAACACACAAACATCACTCACAAAATCATGTACATGTCTCGGAAATCAATCCTTTCACATTTTACTTCAATTTAAAAAAGTTTTTAAGTGTAATGTTCTTACTACGATTTCATGATGAAATCATAATAATTTCCCCCAAGATAGTTGCCTTATATAAAAAAAAACTCAAACTGTTCCATCAAATTCCCAAATTTTTCAGTTTGTTCAGAGACAAATTGATGAATTTCTGAATGTTTTCATTTGTTAAGAGACAAATTGACGAATTTCCGAATGTTTTCGTTTGTTAAGAGACAAATTGACGAATTTCCGAATGTTTTCATTTGTTCAGAGACATGTTGACGACTTTGTTGAGATACATGTTAACATCCAGAACAGTTAATTCACTAACTAGTCTACTGGTTAGTACATGAGATAAGTAAATGGTTACATATATGATAACATTACATACATTCAAAAAATTCCCTTGAGAAACACCCAAGTTGTTAATTTTAATTGTTGGAAAGAGTGAAAGGTGAAAAAAAATGAAAAAAAAAAAAAAAAAAACGTAAAAAGGAAAGAATGATTATGAATAAGTGACCAGGACCAAAAACTATGTAGGTGAATTATGACAACACAGGTAAAAGGTAGAAAGACAAACAGAACATGGCAAAAAAAATAAACTGGAGTCAGTCACAGTGTGGAGTAGTGGTATTAATGTATTATAGTTTTGCCAGAAGACATAATGCCGCTAACCTGTTCATATTTTCCGTACTCGGTTTGGTAGACCTGGCGAATCTGGGCGAGTTTTGCCTCGTAGTCTGAGTTTTTGATTTCTGACCCATCGTTCTATAATTATACAATAAGCAAGGTGGCATGTTCAAATAAAGGTGGTAAACATCAAAGTGCCAAGAAGAGCACCTAAAGGCGAAGGACACATCAGAGTGTTGGAGTATATATAGTCTCCAAACAATGACCAAGTCGTCAAGGTGGACAACTCATGCATGACTAATGTCCGTCCGGTCGGGAGTTAGGTACACGAGCAGTAAGACACACACACCTCATCTGTGAATCTATAACCAAAGTTCTTTTGGGCATCATAATGCAAGAGTTTTATTGACCTAGATTTTCTGCTGCACACAAGATTGTGTTAGAAAGAAAATTTTGATTATCATATACTGCATATATGACCAAGTGATTGAAAACTGTTCTTATTTGCTGTTACACCTTTTCAAAATGTTACATTTCATAAAAGATAGCTATAGTCAGTCCTTTATTCAAAAGAATACTTGATTTGCTTGTCTTGGGTTGTAGCAGATGAGGTGGGTCTGTAAATAATATTTGTCTGATGAATGATAACAGCTATAAAATATATAACATAATAATAATAGGGAAAGAAGGCTGAAAATGATAATAGGACAATAGACAACAAATACATAACACGAGGTGGAATATTTTCAAGTTATAGACCCAGAGGATCTTGTAGACATTTACAGTTATCACTTAGAGTATTCAAAATCATTGTCAGAGAGAAGCTCTGCAGCCATTTAACAATTACCACTAACATCGACTCATTCACCCCTGAAGACACATTTGAACCCTTCCAATTCAAAGGTTGGAATAGTTTATTGTGAAATTTCAGGGGTGCATGAGTTAAGCATGTGGTACACTCATTACATTATAGCTGCCATACGTTTACACTGTCATGAAATTGTTGAAGAATGTTATTTAATATTTTCTTCAATTTAAAACATCATACAACTGGTTGATTTAATTACATTTTGAGCTTAATATATACACTGTACAACAGGAAATGTAATTAATTAATTAGTGTCACTGTTTTTTGTTTGTTTATTTTGATAGCTACCAACTCTATTTTCATTTATGATTATAATTATCTCTCCTTATAGTGTTACAAAACTGCATTTTAAATTTGCATTTCATACCTTTTACAAATTACTTACACTGCAACGGGCAGAAAACCTTCCCTTCAATTGGGATTTTTGGAGAATGCTGGCGAGCATGACCAAGTGTTTTTAATCATCATCACATACTTTAACTTATGAAATGGTGAGAAAAAAATATCAATAGTTTCTAATTTAGAAATGGCAGAAAAAGAAATTAGACTCACAATTTACAGAGCCCCTATGACAAATCATTTGTATTTTTTTTTTCACAAGTGAATTACATTTTGTGAGAAACTTCAGTGAAACTCCTGGGTTTTTCACAGGCACAACAATTTAACATTATGGTACCAGCACCATCAGCTTTCTCAGACCAAAACTCACAATGGAATTTTTTTTTTAAGAATTCTATCAAATTGGGGAAAGTGAATCTGGAGACCATGTAAACGTATGGAGAATGTTGGCAGGGACCCCTGGGGACAAGGCCGGGCATGAAATGCCAGCTAACCTAAATTATTGATCAAGAATCTGTTTTTGTAGGTTTAATCCCTCAGCATGCTGAGCTTTTAGGGGTTTTCTTGTGGAGCACGCACTATGCCAGTTTGCTTTTAAGTTTAAGCCCGTCTTGAAACAATGCCTCAAACATTACAGAGTACGCCTCGTTTCATACTGTTTAGATCATTAAACATATCCAATAATTTTGAGATATTTTTCAAAGGTCTATCTAACACAGGGTCCTTTTGCAAAAAGTCGACAGCAATTGTAATTTGCAAACATTTTGTAGGTCAATTAACAGATCTGTGTGTTAATATATACATCAAATCACTGGGTTCTAACAGAAAGAGACTAAACTAGAGTTTAATGCATGCTTTATGATAACAAGCACACAAGTCTAGAAACAAAATGAGGGATCTAGAAAGAAATTAGAATTATTCTTAAATAATCGGGTGGCAAACCATTGATCTGTTCATGCAGAATTTCGGATCGATATAATTCCAGAAATTTGAAAATGAATAGAAATACCTCATTAACCGTTAATAAACAAACAAATTACATCTACTATCCCGAGTAACATGAGATATTTGTAAACAGGAATAAACAGTAACAGAAGAAAACAAGAAGCATATTATCAGGGGATCCTGGTTTTCGTGAGATCGTGAACTGATAACTAATCTTCGGTAGACACACCCAGCTCACAGCTCAACTTGAAATCTATGACGACAAAGTCTTGCAATAGACAACCTGATATGTCATGATAATTGTTGAAAAATGATTTTGAATATGCATGTAGTTACTTCTATTTATGCTTTCTTATCAGGATATTCCAGATTTGTGAAATGGAAATACAGTACAGTGTATCAATTTTAGTGGGTTTTTTTCTCCACAAAATAAAGTATGACATGCATTCGAGAAAGAAAACAAATCTCATTAATTTTATCATAACATTTCAGATTACCTGTTATCTGGAAATTAAAAACATTATTTAATGCAGAATATGTAACACATTTGTAACCACATATAAACACAAAAATAGGACATCATCATCACCTTGGTCAAAGTCTGAAACTCAAACAGAAAATGTCAAAACAATACAAATTTGCCAACTTCAGGGTAACAAGAAAACTTACAGCAAATTAAGCAAATTAAGTAAAATACTATTAATAGCTTTATGTTGATTTCATAAGGACTAATATATTAAAGTGAATCATGATCTTCAATTTTTCTGCTTTTATGATTTAAATACTGTATACAAGTCTTTAAATATAACCTGTTACCAGAAAAAGTAAATGTATTCATGATAAAATTCTTTCTTCATTTTATTGTACCATTGCAATTTGTATTTTGTCAATAAATATTTCCAACATATATAGCACAGGAAATAAAATTGTAAGCAATTTTCAGGCACATTTTTTTTTTACATACTACATGTATTAATTATCATTTGAACAAAATAAAATTTCAACCTTTATCATCAAATCTCGAAGATCAATCTATAGCTAATGAATAGCTACATTTACTTACTGTGCAAATCTTCACTTACCGTTTATTTGAAACTTTCAACAAATTGCCTTCATTATATAAATTCTACAATTGTCTTATAAACAGTTACAAAAAGTTCATAAAAACAAAACTAAATACTAAATAAATTATCACTATTTTAACTCTTAAACCATGTTTGTGCTTATGGAATTTGAAAAGTAAAGAAAAGAAAAATTAAAAAACATTCACTCGTGAATAATTTCCAGCAGATGAAACTTTCAAATGCATCAATGAGATATGCAGGATAAAATTGCTTTTAAGGGAAAAGATGGTAACACAAATTGGTACAATATGCATTTATATAGATACAGATACATGTATTTAGGACACACTATTTCAACAAGACAGTGCGGAGGTAAAATACATTTTCTTTGTCCAAATTTTAAAGCCATTATAATAATTTTTCGAAATAGATGTTTTGCAACACGGAAAAGTAATTTTGAAGTTGATATCCTTTTACATCAATCAAGTCTTTTGGAAGTAAATATACAGATTACAATCCATAAATCATTTTGTGATATAATGCTATTTTACCTCAGTGTGAAGACCGATTAAACATGCATGCATCATCAGAACCATTTCCAATATTATAATAATAGTCGAAATCATGTCAGTGAGTACTAAATTGATGTGCAAAAACTTCTCTCCTTTTTTTCCACTTCTCTCTTGGATTCAAAGAATACAGAAAAAAGGTGTATTAATGAACAAATACTTAAAAATTTCTTTAAAATGACCATTGAATTTCTAATGCAGCCATGTTTAGACGGATAATCACTGCCACCATTTCCCTGGGTGCAGAGACAAACAAGTTTGTGACGTTCACCTGTTCGTATTTCTCCAGCTCTGTGTGGTATATCTGTCTAATTTGTGCCAGTTTGGCACGGTAGTCTGAATGCTCTATGGCACTGTCGGGTTGGCCACCGGACGCTGCAGCCGTGGCATTAGCTGCTGCGGATGACCCACCCCCTTTCTCTGGCCCGGCCACACCCTCTGCTATTAACATGTTGTCCAGTCGCATGAGCTGGGGGTCTGGGGGTTCCTCCTCCTGGGAATTCCTTATACTCAGTACTGAAACACACAATACACATCAAGGTCATTCTGGTTGTCAAAAAGGGGAAAGGCATGTACATGTATACTTTATTGAGAAAACATGCATTGCCAGTTGTAAGGTTAGTTAACTGGTCATTGCTTTGCAAAAGTTGGACAAGATAAACAGAACGGTAAAATGCAGTACAGGTCATGGTCAGAATATTCATAGGAGGTCAAGGTCAGATAAGTCACAGAACATTAAGGTCAGAATAGTCGCAAGAGGTCAAGGTCAAAATAATCACAAGAGGTCAAGGTCAAAAGATTTGAAGGTCAGGTACATATAACAAATATATCATAATAATGCATTTATGTTTGAAGGCCTTACCAAAATATTTTCAAAGCTTAAGAAAACAATAAAATTCAAACACAAGGTTAGCATGATAGCATTGTTTAAAAGCTTCTTTAATCATTTATCAGCATCCCCAGTCTGGGAGCATTGAGTTGGCCACAACCCCTCTTTTATATTATAACAAGTATTCAGGTTCACTTGTCATATCCTAATGATTGTAAACGCTTCAATGTTTTCATATTGGAGGATTTCTTTTACACAAAATACCCTACACGTCATTCTGGGGCAGAAGTAGCATTATCAGGCACTATAAACGTTTTTGAGAGGTATGATAATGTGAGGAGTTAATGTGTTCACACCTGGGTGGGAGACGACTTTACAGGTAACGGTTGTGTGATTCTATCACCACCAGCTTATAACAGGGTGACACAGCACATAAACACCATTGTCACATTTACATCACCTTATTGAGTTAAATCATTCCAAACTTTTACATCACCTTTTTAAGTTGATCATTAATATTATACACATTTATATCACGTTGTCAAGTCGACCATTTCAAATTTTTACTTCACTTATTGAGTTGATAATCACAAATATCTTGTCTTATTCTTCGTAACATTTACGTTGACATATTAAGTTTATCGTAAGCTGTTAATGGGATGTTAAACCCTATGAAACCAAACCATTAAATATTCACATTACCTGAAGTTTACCATTCGAAACATTTAAATAGTTTTATGGAGTTTACTTAAGTAATAAACACGGTATACATCCGAAGACTTTTTTATGTTTACAAAAAAAAGGTGTGTATTTAAAGTGTATTTAATAATCGTGAATATCTCATGGTCCTGGACTTCAAATATATTCATGTTAAGTACTATTAAAATGTTGATTTTTCCACAATTGCTAACCAAAGACCTTGTCTGGCTCCTCATACAGGTGCAAGCTCCTACTTTTAACGACACCATGACAAGCCAGCCAGCCAGCCAGCCAGCCAGCCATGACCATGGATTTGACAGAAACCTATTTTGACAGCTCAACCAAAGCTATTGGGAGACATTAATTTTGACATCCTGATACATCAAATTCCCAACAAATAACACGGAGATAAGAAAACGCTTCGCTAGTATATTATCACCTGGAATTTCATAACCTTGTTTTCCTTTTTATTGTTATTTTCTTCTTTGATATCTTTTTTTCCGCTTTAAGTGAAACGTTTAATTAGTGAAATTTATCACCGTGCACGAGTCATAACACATTGTGATTATGGAGTGATGTATCGTATACAGACCCTGCCTCGGTGAGTCTGTGCACATGTAAAATAGAATATGTCTTAAAACAATTCAGCACACATCACATACGAACCAGTAATATTATACAACCATGAACCTTACAACTAAAACTTACAGAAAACATGCAGCTACCTTAAACCATATTAATACATCCATGTATATCAAAACGCTTGCTTCTTAACCAATACAAAACAGTACCGAAATACTCGACAATATAAGCGGCGCTACTGTGGCGCAAAAACTCAAATTTTCATCCTCATTTTTAACATTACCCCTCGAGCTCCCCGGTACTTGAAATCAGAAGGATTAGTCTAAACATCTTCACTTTGCTCAAATTGAATTAAATGCAGAACATCTTAAACTATGGCATCAAATGCTTTTATTATAAAACAGGGGATTGATTTTAATTATTTGTTGGATTTTATCACATGGTTTTTCCCTCCAATGAAAAATTTGAAAGATTGGCATAATTGTCTACACATCGTACTCTACAACATATCATCTGTATACTGAAATAAAGAACTCCATATCACTAGAACTGGTCGAAAATATACAACTGTCAAAGTGTATTGTAAGAAACATTTTATATCAATTTCCTCTAAATATATAACAATAAAATATTTCTTGTATTGAAAAAACAGCTTAATATAAAGAAATCAAAATAATCAATTTTATCTAATGTATTTACATTTTCTAATAGATTTATTTATAACAAGACCAAATTAAATGCAACTGCACATAGAATTGTTTTTATTTTCCCAATAAATCTGTGTACTTTTCTCAAATCAACAAAGCCTCTACATATGAAACAGATTTATTCTCCAACACGTGCACTGTATGCCAACCATATCAAACCACCAGCTACTAGATCAGCAGCACACATAAGACTCGTAACTCACATTAAATGAATTTAATTCAATCTTCGTTTCAGAACCCTGTTCACCCAAAATCGATACAAGTGTAGCGCAGTTGCCATCAATCACTGTCACATCTTCTCGTCAAACGCTCCTTGGATCCAGATCGAGACTTTTATTGCGTATTAGACTCCCCGTCCTTCCAAATTTAATCAATAAGAAATAGCATCTCTACAGACTGGTTTGCTGTGAAAACCCATGTCCCAGTTAACAGGGTCTCAATTTAGATGCGAACGACTCGTCAGAGCGCCGGAGATTTGGAGCACGCCTTCTACAATTGCATACATACATCTACGGGATACAAATCCACAAAACTCCCCAATCAATAATTAAACCTGCAGGCCATCTAGATCTCAAACCTGTTTCATCTACAACGCGAATATTAATTCAAAATAAAAGCGACCTGTCAAATAGTCGACATACATATTTTAATTTGAGGTCACTCTCATACTCTCAGAAATTAAGTTACAGGTCAACAATTTTTCCGTACTTTTAATTAAATAATACATCTAAATATTATGATGTTCTATTTTTTTATTTTTAACAGTTCGAGTCAGAAGCTTTAAGGCCCATTCATGAAAGTGTATTATATTTGATCCAAAGAAACGAATTGGTTCCATCCCTCTTCTTTTACATGTATAAATATATATCAGTATATGGGGCAAAGAAGTAATTCCAACAGTGTGGACAAGTTTAGGTTGTCAAATTTTCGGAGCGATCCGCTCCTTTTTCAAGACACAGTCATGAAACAGAACAGTAACATGTACATATACATCATATTACAAGAAAATAGAATTGATATACATGTACTATAATTGAAAATATACATATAGCTATTATATAAAACCAATAGTCCCCTCTGCTAAAGACAGCCGAAGGCAGTAAATATCAGTATATATGTACTTGACATGTATGGGTTTTCCTGCACCCCTTTTTTGCCTCCAAGAAACATGGACCTATTCCCCTTAAAATTTAAGATGAATTTCTTATCTTATCAGTTGAAATTCCCAAAATTTCGCATCATTCCACATAATAAAATGTGATTTTATATTTTTTCAAAATCTTAGTCTAATATATTACCGACCCAAAAGACAACACACTAAATCATGAAGATTCCATTTTGTGTGTGATATTTCACCCATTTACAGTACAAATTATACTTTTCCTGTTCCATACACGGACCACTGGCCATGGCCTGATTACATTGTTCAGTAAAATTCCCAGCTGACATATATATACAATGCATTTTGAAAAACCAGGATTTTTTTAAATTGACAAAACATTTGTGACAAAGTACTTCAGATCCAGTACCAGTATCGAAATAAGTGATCAAGATAAAAAGAACTTCCAAATAGCAAGCATCACAAAGATTTCCACAAGGACTGTCAGTTAATACCTAACCTAGATATACAATTGTCCAAATTTAAACAAGCTATGTCAAACACAGTTTTATGCTACAGAGATTACGAAAGTTCAATACAATTCTTTATCACATAATGTACTGCGTTATCCAGTGAATATATCCATGTCATATTTGTTTGCGTATTAACCCATGTACTATGATGACCTATCAACCCTGCAATCGGTTGTAAGTTAGTACATGACGTCAGTCTTACGCACTGGAGTCAAAATGGCGGCTTTTTACATTTCAAGGTTGCATGAAGATTCTCGTTTTACACGAATAAATGCCACAAATCTTGATTATGTGATAAAAGGACCTTACACTCACTAATTTTTCATTTTAACTCGCCTGAACTGAAAAATTCTTAAGACTCTCATATATATGAAATGGAAACTCCTGTAATATAAGATCCTATATATACTAAAGCTATTCTGTATATATATTTTTAATAAGATAAAACCGGATCATGTCGTAATTGCGTTTCCCCTGTACAGTAAAGCATATCACCATGGCGTCTTTATACATGCTGCATGTAGTATAAGAAAGCTTTAGCGTTGCTTTCTCATAAATATTTGTTTAAAAAAAAAACTACACTGAAACCCTTATCAAAGTGTTCGTAAATCAATTTCTTGACAGATGACCTAAAATCTCGTGCTGAAAACAGGAAGTGAAGAAAACAGCGCCCGTGTAAAATCAATATTTATTCCTCCTCCATCCCTAACTGCATAATTAAAGTTTGGCGGGAACCAAGGCAGATTACCAAACAAGAAAATTTGAAGACAAGCAATGGATGGCGTTGTCAGTTTGAAATTGGAATCTATGGGCAATATATAGTCATACATCAAATCGAAATATTGCTCAGTAAATAAAGGCAAAACTAAACTCGCTTCAGTCAGTTTACTGTAGTTTAACAACTGGACTTTGCTTCTCCATATTATTCTTACCAATACCTTTGCTTTAATACATTTTTATTTTAAAAATAAATTTGAGCATTTATACTTATTATTGATATATTGACTGCTTTTTCATTGTAAACAACAGTTCATTTTCTATTACTTTCATTACCAAAACCAATCAAAATGCCCATATTTCTTATGGCGTGATAACTACATCTATAATCTTTTTTCCTATGCCAGTCTTTTCCTAATTTAAATCTATTTAAATATCCATTAATTTTTAATTTTTTTAAGTAACAATGGTAGCTGTCCAACTACAGATTTTTATTTTATTTTACATACAAACCGCAAATATATGACAATAAATTTGACATGGACATTTAATACCTTCATCAAGAGGCACAGTCTGCTGCGAAATATACAATATCTACACCTAATTAGTTTAAAACCAGAACCCAAGTTGTCCTGATCAATGGCAGAAGTATATGTACTATAGCTATATATATATATATTTAGTGGCACCAACGCCTACCAACAGACCATGGCCAGGTTATTCAGTATATATCAAATATATATCATAATATAACTTTGGAAAGAAATACTTGACACAAATTCTGCAAAAGATTTTATGCATATTGTTTATATACTATAGAGCAAAATAACAATAGCACTCTTTCTATTAATTAAAAATTGAAAAAGATATATTTGTCATAATCAACCCAGAATATATATATATCGGTCTATACGCTGTCAGTCAAACGTGTGTTCAATGTCCTGTCAATCTGTCGCAGATACTTGATGATAAAGTAAACAATAGTTATAAGTTTATAGATCTAGACCAGTAACTGAACACAATTATAAATCATGCATTTATTAAATGCACTCTAGGATAAGTTTACACGGAACAATTATATTTGAACTATAACAGTATGATGAAATTTAATCATATTTTCCGCATATATACCGCCTGTATGATGCTAAGATGTAAAATATACAATTTTCCTTAACAATTCATGTATGCAAACAAAGACAGTTTTTCTCTAAAAATTCAACACATGCATACATGTCAGATTCGCAAGAAATCTGTAAAGAATGAAAACTATCAACAGCAGGCTGTATTTAATTGCTTATAAACATTCAATAATAACAGCATTTCAACATACTCAAGTTCTTTTTATCAACGCTCTTCAATTTGAATTACAAATAAAGATACATTGAAATTTATTCTGCATTTGTTTAAACATCACTATAAGTGACCCAAAAAAAATCAGTTTTTGTTTTTTCCTCTACACGTATATCCTTATCTTGTTTGGCCAGTTCTTAACCAGCACTGTAATGGTCAGAGGACTGTTCAATATAAATAAAATCCCTTTATGTTTCTTCTATCTGCCTATCCTATTTATATTTTTATAATTTTTAAAAGCTAAAGCAGAAATACAATAATTATTTTGTTTGGACTCATAGAAAGTAAAGGTTATTTTATACAGTGCCATCATTCATATTATACATATATATGCAAATTTACATGCACAAAATTATGCATATAGATGTACATAAACTATATTATTATCATTTTAATCAGTACATTCACCTTAAAGCTTTATCCTTCGAGGAAGAAGGGGTCTAATAATAGATATTTTATTATATTTTAGTGTCTGACAATTATGGCCAAAAACGTTACAAAGTAAAGGTATGTAACAATTATGAATTTTTAATTACTGATATTAAATATTACTGTCTCTGAATGTAAATTATAATTTCATACAAACCATTAATATATATTTTTATAAGAGCGTATGAGACACAAAGGGAGAACAAGAATGTGTATTGCCTCAGATATGTTTCCCTTTTGAGCAGCTTATTTAAAATTCATATAATTAATGAAACATACCAAATATGGTATTGGTTTTGTTAAATGGTATAACTTCAATCAAATAATACTGTTTACCAAAGAACAATGTTGCACAATCGCAACTCCGTTTTATATAATGTATAAAAAACAATGTTGCAACTTTGTGTTGTTATTAACAACAATGTTGAATTATAAACACAAATGGCAACTTATACTTTTTCATGGACCCAATATTCAACAATATTGATTCATGATAACGCTCCACGATAAAGAGAAAGTAAAACGTCACAACGCAAAGGACTTGTGTATTACAAGATGAAGGAAAGACAACTTCGGAAGCTCACCCGTTTTTTCTTTGATTTCGCATAACACACTGAATAATGCAGGTTTCATTCGATGACAGTTCAACGTGTGTTTTCTGAAAAATTATAAAGATTGGACACATCATTAATTTGCATATTCCAATTGGGCATTGAGAATTACGAGAAAAATACATGCATATCTTTCTGTAATGGTTAAATGGGGGGTAAAATTGAGAAATTCACAGAAGGGATATATCTGTAATTCATGTACCGGCACCTTGCTTGCGCTTCATCTAAACTTTGGTCAGTTATCGTCATTATTTGTTGCAAAATGTCACCGATTTCCTGTTTTCGTTGTTCTGAAGGTTCTTGTCCCGTAGGTTGTAGATTATACTGTTGAATCATATTTTCGGGTGCTGACATACTAACAGCTCCTTGTTGCGGATGCATTACGCCGAGCCTTTGTGTATCGTCCATGATGATGACACAACGGAATTATTCCTTCCACTGAAGTTTAAACATGGAAATTAATTACGATGTTAATCCAAACACATAATCCGATTGTATGTCACAGTTTCCATAAAGCACAAATTCCTAAACAGTTCCGTAAAGTTGGGAGGGCTTCGACACTCTGCCAGTCAAATTCCCTCAAAACAGAAATGGCGGCTCGACAAGCGTGAAACTAACTTGATTCTTTCCCGTCTATGGGCCATGAACCAATGAAATGTCTCAAAGTATCTACTCGGCAATCTCCGGTGGGTGATTGCGATCCGGATATAAATACTGACCAATGAATAAGTGGGATTTAGTGACCGACTCTTCACGCCCTTGACGAAGATTGACAGCTCGGAGAGATGTTGATTAGGTAGACACAATAATTGTGAGGCACCTTGGGGGTCCTGGCATTCCACTCAGAGCACCCCACGGGGCAAATTAACTCCAATTAACAGGTATAAAAGACGGACTTATATCTAACCCGAAGACATTATGAAAGGCATATTCGATATAATTGAAAGATTGAAACGATTAAGAGCAATAAAGAATATAACCGGAGGTCAAGTACGTCTACAATATTGGAGATACTTTAAAACCCTCTGGAACTGAATAAAGGTTTCTGATTATGTAATATCTATATTTCACTAATGGGGCATTAAAACACTTTAGGATGTAATTCAGTGAAAGACCATAAAGGAAATAGATGATATTAATTCCTTGACATTCATTTTAGGTTTAGGAGAAGGTGCTTTAATTTTTCTGTTAGAAATTTATACATGTCCTGGGTTTGAAATAATTGCAGTGTTTGATTTTCTTCATTATCCAAAAAATACTCAGCTCAAGTTTTATAATCGAGGCATTTAAATAGAATTAAAGACATAAAACTAATAGGTTAATTCAAAAATCAGAGATAAAACTTCATCAGTCACAAAACTCCGAATGCGTCCAAATCACCTTCGAAAGTCCTAACCTTGTTATTAAATTGCATTAAAAAGTTAAATACGATCATTTAAATTTAATGTCTGTAAATGATGTTTGGGCTATAATGCCGCACAGCTCTAGTGTTTAAACAAACACTGGTGTAACCACCCAGCGTATGCAAATCTCGTGCATTTCCTCACTTGCTTACCATCCGAACTTGAGCACTGGCCATGGAATATGAATATTATTTTTGTATCCTGCTTGAATATTTATTTTTACGTACATGACTTCTTATGAATACTCATTTACATAGCGATTCATTTCAGATACGGAATTAAACCAAACACATTTTAACTGGCATTATACATTATGTAGATAAGCCAGTTAATACTTATTTAAGCAAGGTTAGTGATTGGTAGGAATGTAAAACTGGTAAAAAAAATATATATAAAGTTTGCAGTTAATAAACAAAAATATTCATACAAATGTGAAATTATTTATAGTTGGATAAGAAATATTACTAGGAATATTGAAAAAACCCGTTAGGGGAATCGAAATGATTCTACTAATGTAATTGGAAAACGCTGTGTTACTATGTGGACACGCGTGTGTAACAATTAGACTTTACAGTATGAAGATATTTTAAATTAGCATGCTTCACATTAATTGAAATTATAATCCATTCAATAATACGCTCTAGTTTGATAAGCATAACGCAGTTATTCCCCTTCAGTGATTCATGTTCCGCATTGTAAGCATTTTGTGTTGTGTTATCTAAGTCCGTGCTATACCAAAATGTTATTGGGGAGACCGGGGGCCATTCTATTTTTTCATCGTAATGTTCAAATGCGGTCAGTGTGGCTTCACAGTAGTTGATTGCGATGTCAAAAACGTTGCTGTTATGTGCAATTTTGCTAACTATTTTTTGACAGCGAAACTACGAAAATAAATACTCGAAATAACGAAAATATCAAGTAGCTGTTTAGCGACCAGACACAACTCGCCCACCTAATTATTGTTTTTTTGTGTGTGCTAAGTTATGATAATCTTCGTTATGTCGCCCGCGAATTTTCATTACTTCGTAACGTTATTTCATAAAGAAGATACATGTTCTTCTGAGGCGAAGTAACGATATTAGCGGAGTTAAATATGTTCAGTCGCTAAACTATTGTGGCTGATATGTGCGATTTAGTTATTTTGCAGCGAATATTCATCGTACCGTCTTTCGCTCCTTAAATTGTCTTTTCGCGGGTAAATAACGAAACTTCGCCCCGCTTATATTATCGCTCAGCCTGGAAATAATAGATAGCGGGCGACATTACAATAATTCGCGGGCAAAATATATAGGGATATTATAAAGCAACATTTCTTGTTTTTGTTATTTCGCATAAGATTTTACGTTGTTGCGTTTATTCCTACGAAAATGACAATGATAAGCAGGACAAAAAGAGGATAAATATCTGCAAAATAACAAAAATGCTCATATCACTGACTGTAGTTTAGCGCGGACTAACATATATATTTTGTCCCGCTTATATCGTTATTTCGCCCGAAAAGAACAATAAACTTCTTCATGATGCCCTGCTAATTGTTATGGAGAATTAATGTGATAATCGTTATCTCTTTTTGTCGTCACGCTTACTTGATTGTTGTTATTTCGGGGCGAGAGATCGATTATATTCGATGCTTGTTACAACAGCCCCCTCCCCAACGAAGTTGGTCGGGGAAAATTCAAACGGATTATGTTAGTCTGTCAATTGGGGTTTCAGGTATTTAATCAAAATATCATTCAAAATATCTTTGTGAGTCATTGAATGCACATCATTCCAGTAGTGATTTAGAGCCTTTTACTCCGACATCCTGTTACCATGGAAACAAATGGTCAAAAAGCAAACTGCGTATCTCAAAATCGGTAAAAATTAATTCACCAAACTTTCTATTTATATCAGTCTAGATGTATAGAAGTGCCTTTTACAATTCATATGATTGCATTTTGAATATTTTCTCTGTTACCAGGTTTCAAATGACAAAAAAAAAGAAATTCAAACTTTTTTGTGGAGCATATCTCAAAGACACTTCAAGATATGTAATTAAATCAAGCAGTCAAATCGTGCCTTTAGCTATGAGTGAGTTTTCGTTTTCGATATTTTCTTGTTACCATCCAAACAAATACCCCAAATTTGCTGTTTCTAGTGCTTATCTCTAAAACCATTCAGGATTATCAAGCTGCTCGGCCTGACACAATGCTGTTTCAACTATTAGTTAATAACCACACGAAGCAAACTCATCAAACCATAACCAAGCTACATATTATGGGATTTTCACATTCATGGTTGACAATGGTAAATCATGTCTAATTATGTGACGAAATGATCTCATTCCTTGGTATGTTGTCCTGTAAATTATTGCTATTTCAATGCGAAATAACGATAATTTTCGTTATCTCGTCCGCTATTTATTTAATATGTTGCCCCGCTAAAAAGTCACCTGAACGGAGTGAGGGACCTACGGTTTTTGCTGCATTTCTTCCTCTTCTTCTTCTTCTTCTTCTACTTCATGAAACATGGCCTCTAGATATCTGATTAATACATTTATGGGTGTATGCCAAGGTGATGCCATTTGTCCCCCTCTCTAAGTCTGATTTTGCTCAAAATTAGTATGTATTTGCGACTAAAGCAATCGGTATGTCGTCCCGCTGATTATCTTGATAAAACTAGTATATAAACGTCCTTTAGGTTACACTCCTGATGTTAAAGTTGCTCTGCCGATAGCAGAATATTTAGGATGATTGATATATAAAACCTTCTCAAAATACAAAGACATATGTAAGAAACCGTGAAAATTATCTAGTTGTTCTTTTCCAATGTCGGACTCACTAATAGTTTACATCCAGTATCGGAATCGAGGTGGGAGAAGAAGTATCCCCTTTTCTTATATCTCAATGACCGTGAGAGCTTTCGTCGGTATGTTGTTTTACATTGTTGAAAACATTATCTAAGAACACGGCGATGTTTTGTCAATTTGTTTGCCATTCTATAGTCAGAATTATGTCAAAGGGATCAAAGGAATTAACTTGCTTACTTTATTGTATTAATATTTTTCAAAATTTGAATTGAATAAAGGAAGGGAAAGGACATAATCTTTCTTTTTTAATATGATGAATAGCTTTTCAAAGTCGTCAGTTTGAATTGATATATAGACCTAACGATCAAACTCCAATGAAAACACTACTCCTGAACAATAGGGAACACATCCTCCAGCATCAGTGTAGAAATATCAGTGCGAGCAGAGGCGATTGATTGATTGTTGTCCGCTTCACTACCGAGTAGTTCGGTTATCCAGCAGACGGAGAAAAGACGGGAAAATGAGTAGAAGGGATAAAGTATGGAGTGAAGGAATAGAAAAGGCAGACAGGGAAGAGCAGAGACGTTTATACTGCTGGCTTTTTATGTCTCTCGTGGGAGCTCGTGACCTCAGGTCAAGGTTCAAGACTTACCTGGTCTAAAGACGTAACATAGTCTCTGTCTTTCTCTGATGTTACCTGACCTTATATAATCTTATTGTTCTAATGTCACAGTGTAGTGGTCACCCCTGTTACTAGAGAGTGGACTGTATCATTGTACCTAAATTCTGATAACGTAATTTTAGACACCGATGTTGTTATTTCAAAGGTATAGAGTCTATTTTTTTTGGATGGATTTACCTGTATTTTTCGACTGAAAGAATTTTAGTTTCTTTTTGCAAAGTGACGGTAGAGGCTTGATTTGAAAAAGAGTTTGTTGTCAAGCTAGATACAGTATCAGGAGGGAGTTTATTCCACTCGGATATAGTTCGAGGGAAGAAAGTTTCTTTTCTAGACAGAGTTTTAGAGAAAGGAATTTGGAAAGAGAGTTTGTTACCATACCTGGATTTTCTGACCGGGGAAAAAGTCTGTAAGATTTGCAACAGCAACGTTAGAAGAAGAGCATCTCTACGTCTATATGATAGGGAGCGCAATTTTAAGTGACCCAACATTTCAGATACACTTGAGATAACTTAAAATAAAAGATTTAACAAAAAATACAGAAAGAATATATCTAACTCCATCTTATTCCCTCGCTGACAATTGGGACTATTTCGGGACTTAGTTTAGTCAGAGACGTATATATAACAATTGTAATATATACGTCTCTGGTTTAGTTAGTCCGCTAAAACTGACCATGTTTTAGCGGACTATGGTTTTGTCAGCGATGTATAATCTTTTATTCAATAATAAAAATCATGGACTTTCTAATCATATATAGTATTCCGTGGTAGACAATGTATTGAGAGGGTTCTTATAAGAAAAAAATAGACGAAACAGTTTAGTTGTTGATAGCCCTAGTAAGTAGTTTGAGACTTTCACATATACTTGTATCGTGTGCCTCCAGCCCCGGTCCCAGTGATCTCAGCTGTCATGTCGGGCACCTCCGCCAGCAAACTGTGTGTTGAAATGGATAAAGTTAGAGGTGTTCCAATACATCTGACATGTCAAAGTAAAACCACAATGTATTCCAAACGCAATTCAACGGACTCACGTGTTTTTGTTTACGTAACTGTAGATAATCTGTCACGTGAGTTTAGTTACATTAAGTGCATATTTATGTCAGCCGATATGAGAGCAAGTTGTATACAGTAAAGGTAAATATTTTATGTATGAGACACATGAATGTCTAGATCACGTTTTGCCATGTAAGAAATGTATATGTGTTGTGTAGTTAGATTATCTAAGTCCGTGGTACTAGCCTAGAACCACGGACTTAGATCACATGACTTCCGTGTTCATGCGAGGGTATATGCTACTGATAGGCTGACATATATGCATAACAGAATCTATTCGAATCTCCTACTGTTAGAGATTAGAGTTCTACATAACGTTTCACTTGATATGTTCTCAAACACCCAATGGAAGATGTTTTTAATTGACATCAATTTGTCTGACCACAGACTATCTCCTTTAAAAAAAAAAGAATATTACTATCTACGTACCATCATTTTTATTAAAGGAAATGGTCAGCTTTTTTGGTCTAAAGACTTTAGGGTAAAGTACATCGAGTCTTACATATTATTCTGAGAAATGCAAAAAATACTGCTCAACCCAGAGACTAGCCCGAGTTTCCTCTAGCCCTGACACCAGACTTAGACATTTTGACAGATAGATGTCCGGTATGTGTTGTGTCATAGTTGATTTTTGTTGTCAGCACCTCAAAACTCTCTGATACCAAACAGTGTCAGAAGAGAATTCCACGTTTTCATATAGCAGTGCGTTCTGGCCCCACACCAGACATCTATATCTGTCAAAATGTCTAAGTCTGGTGTTAGGGCCAGAGGAAACTTGGGCTTATATATACCCAATGCAGAGACATGTAAAGCCAGATAATCCCGTAGTATAGACATCTCTGCTCAACCTGACTGTTCAGGGTTGTCTGTAAGGGTCTGTTCTTGGATAAGACAGCCTAATACTAATATTAATACCCGGCCTCCTCTGCATATATAAAAAAAAATCTCTCGTCATCAGAAAGCTACGCTATCGCAGCTAAAGACAGACCAGCTAAGGATAATTGACAGAACCTCAAGTCCAATTTCTAAACAGCTTGAAAGTTCTCCAAGAATCTGTCTGATCTTGCTTTAATAATGGTCACACTAGTCCAAAATAATTATCTCCTTTCAAATTTTTTCCATTGGACGGAGATTTTCATCAAAAATTTTGAAAGGAGATATAGTCAGTTATTTCAGACTGGCGTCACTCCAAACACCTAGCACTTTCAACCTACTCTTTGAGTTTAGTTTAGGCCCATATGCATTTCCTCCATGGAATCACTAACCCGAACAGGCCTCCCATTTGACTAGTTATAGCTGATGTCACCTTACATCTAGTTAAATTGCCCTTTTTGGACTGGAGTCCCCATTGTGACTCATTTCCGGGGACTATAGTTGTGTTAAAGCTGCAGGCTACCGCTATGGTTTCCTCACCTCCCATAGTCAAGTCCAGTAAATATTTTGCCACTAAACATTCCAAGACAGAGTTGGGTGGATTCCATTTTGAGTTGTCCCCCTTGGTCTTGCATTTGTGTCTTTTGGCAGTTCAGACTGGTTAGCCCTGAGTCAGGTTCTTGTAGAGCACACTGTAAGTGTTAGGATGTATAAATATAAGTTAAAATGTACTATGTACCATTATAATGAAGTTACTGTGTACCAGTATAACTTGGGGTGTTAAGATTTAAAAAAAAATACAAATAAAGGATTGTAAGAATTTGTGGCAAAACATACATTTAAAACAAATATGAACTGACCGAATTACGTTTCTTTTGCAGGAACAGGAGTTGTGACCTATTCAACAGAGGAGGAAAAAAGGCTGAAACATTGTATCTTACCATGCTCCACTGACGTGGTTTCATCTGCTGTATTCACGCTTTAGGTGTTTAATGAGATAACGAGTACAGAGAGAAAATTGTAAGGGTCACGGAAGTAGTACATCTCATTAGCTTTTAAACTAATTTACCAATAAATGCTTTTATATGTATATTTTGTTAAAGACATCAGTATTTGTTAATCACTAGTTTGGTTGTCTCCCCTGATTTTTTGTTTCCGTGTAATCTGCCCTCCACACTGATTGATCGGTAGTTCTCTGAACAGAAACTGACCCAATTTACCATTGAATAAACTTATGAAAACTGTTTATCTAGGGATGTATCCCCTTTGTGTTGTTTTCATTAGATGAATTTGGATAAGAATCATTTTGCTGCCAATGTACGTCTGTTGCAGTTTTGGAAATATTCATTTGTATTAAGTATTACACAATTAGTTTCATTAGCTATTTATATTATGAACAAGTCCATGTTTTAATCTGTGTTTGAATTTTAGATGAGTGGCGTAAAGAATGGCGACAGTATGTGTATTCTGATCATTTAGAACATTTTAGATGTGATCTGGTGTTTTATGTATGAACAGAACTTACTGAGAATGTTTAATGATTTATAATGATGAAGTATAACATCATTATTATCACAGTTGGCAGAAGGAAGGAACCGTCAACTAAAACCATGACATCATCGGCACGCAGAGATGGAGATGGAAGTCATATTAAATATGAAATCCTCCACCAAGGTTTGTCATTGATGTCGTGCTTAGCTAACACCCGATATGACTAACACCTAACATTACCTAAAACCGATAGCTTTTTGTTGTGCAACCTTTCTTTCTATTTGTTTAGCAATATTTCTGTACTAACATTGCTCATGTTTCTTTGTAATAGAAATAAAACCTGTTATTTTCCTGTTGACTGTTTTTTTCCTTATTCTGTTTTTATACGCCTGTCAAATTGACGGGAGTATTATGGTATGGCATTGTCCGTCCGTCCATCCGTCCGATGTAAACTTTTGTTTGTCCAGCAATCTCCTCCTACATTTTTCGAACGATCTCTTTGAAACTTGGT
Source organism: Mizuhopecten yessoensis (assembly GCF_002113885.1). Taxonomy (NCBI): domain Eukaryota; kingdom Metazoa; phylum Mollusca; class Bivalvia; order Pectinida; family Pectinidae; genus Mizuhopecten; species Mizuhopecten yessoensis. The sequence continues at coordinate 225,494 of NW_018480032.1, read as the reverse complement.
ATACATTATAATCATGATATGAAGTTGTGTCTCCCTTAAAAGAATTTTGATTCGACAATTTTTCCAAATTTTATTGCATTTTGTTCATTTTAGTATTTGATTTTTGTCCGGCAATCTCCTCCTATATTTTTCAACCGATCTCTTTGAAACTTAGTAGGCTAAATAATCATGATATGTTGTTGTGTTTCCTTGAAAAAGAATTTTGCTTCGACAATTTTTCCAAAACCTCTTGTTGGTTTTGCTGTGCATGCCTTTTATATTACCATTGCTTAAGAATTGGGAATATCTATTTATATTCAGTTCACCGCTGCTTTTCTGCATGCTTTGCATGAAGTTTACATTTCATCTTTACCAGAATGGAATCGAATAATCTAAATCAAACTGGAGTTTAAATAATTTCTATCAAATTAGAGTTCAATTAATATCTATCAAATTAGAGTTCAAATAATATCTATCAAATTAGAGTTCAAATAATCTCTTATCAAATTAGAGTTCAAATAATTTCTATCAAATTAAAGTTCAAATAATATCTATCAAATGAGAGTTCAAATAATATCTATCAAAATAGAGTTCAAATAATCTCTATCAAATTAGAGTTCAAATAATTCTATCAAATGAGAGTTCAAATAATTTCTATCAAATGAGAGTTCAAATAATCTTTATCAAACTTTAGGTCAGATAATCATTATCAGACTTGAATTAAGGTAGTCTTTATTGAAAACATATCAGATTAACAATTCAAACACAACCAGAATTCAGCTTTGTTAATTAAAAAGTAAATTCTAACGTTATTATTGCATGAATCTAACATCTTTTTCTTTTAACATTAATGTATGTTGAATATAAGGTAATATTAGGAACTTGGGTAATGTTGACATTTGTAAAATTCTGATAGCAGGTAGTTACCTAAATACCATTGAAATATTCGGATACACCATATAACGTATTTGATGTTGAGAAAAACTTGGACGAATTCTGGTAAGATCTTGAGTTGGAGTACGATCATACAGCGCCTTATATATAGGCTTATTTTATTTTTACCACAATGAATTTTATTTTTACCACGATGAATTTTATTTTTACCACAATGAATTTCAAACTTTATTNGCCTCTATTCCGTCTTTGCGTATTGCAGAGTTATCTTCTCTTGTGAGCAGGTATTGATTGTTACGTCATTGGTTTGTGAGAATAACGTCATCAATTTTTGAGAAAACGACGTAACTTTCTCGCACAAACCAATGACGTAACAATCAATACCTGCTCACAAGAGAAGATAACTCTGCAATACGCAAAGACGGAATAGAGGCAGCAATGCCTACATCCTCTAATATCCTATTAAATCCTATTAAATAACAGATGATATTAGCCAAATAATGCCAGTGGGGACTTATTTTTGCCTCCAAAATTGAATGACTCTCTGTAAAGCAAGGAAATCTCTAAAAATATATAGTTACATAAACGTTCCTGCTCCAAATCTACATGTGTTTGATAGGTGAATGTTGAACATTTCAGTGTCTTATTTTGGATAATTATATTAAACAGTGTTTCAAGACATATTTTATTTCCACATGCCTTACATTGATACACCACAACATCATGTAGAAAACATATCTATTTAAAATAAACTCTATTTATTTTACAACAATTATGAAACAAGTTACTTCAACTTAAATTAATCACTCTTTTTGGCCCGGATGTTAGGGCACGCGAGGGGGTCTTATTGTAGGAGGATACCTTAGAACCCGGAGAAAACCCACGTCGTCGGGCAGGTGACCCCATACGTCTGATCATACCCCGGCCACCTTGGTGAAAGGCAAATGGGCTATCCACTGCACCACCCAACCTCTATTTCATGCTCTTGCAATCATACTATCCAATCAAACATTTGTATAATTAACAGTTTCTGTGGCATCAGTTATAATGGATATATAAAATATAGAGTTTCTGTGGTGTTGGCAGTACAGGATTTATAAAATAAAGAGTTTCTGTGGTAATGGCAGTATGAGATTTATAAAATATAAATTTTCTGTGGTATTGGGGTATGGGATTTATAAAATAAAGAGTTTCTGTGGTGTTGGCAGTATGGGATTTATAAAATAAAGAGTTTCCGTGGTGTTGGCNGTATAGGATCTATAAAATAAAGAGTTTCTGTGGTGTTGGCGGTACAGGATTTATAAAATATAGAGTTTCTGTGGTGTTGGCAGTACAGGATCTATAAAATAAAGAGTTTCTGTGGTGTTGGCAGTATAGGATCTATAAAATAAAGAGTTTCTGTGGTGTTGGCGGTACAGGATTTATAAAATATAGAGTTTCTGTGGTGTTGGCAGTATAGGATTTATAAAATAAAGAGTTTCTGTGGTGTTGGTAGTATGGGATTTGTAAAATATAGAGTTTTTGTGGTGTTGGCAGTGTGGGATTTGTAAAATATAGAGTTACTGTGGTGTTGGTAGTGTGGGATTTATAAAATATAGAGTTTCTGTGGTGTTGGTAGTACAGGATCTATAAAATATAGAGTTTCTGTGGTGTTGGTAGTATGGGATTTGTAAAATATAGAGTTTCTGTGGTGTTGGCAGTACAGGATCTATAAAATAAAGAGTTTCTGTGGTGTTGGCAGTACAGGATTTATAAAATATAGAGTTTTTGTGGTGTTGGCAGTATGGGATTTATAAAATATAGAGTTTTTGTGGTGTTGGTAGTATGGGATTTGTAAAATAAAGAGTTTTTGTGGTGTTGGCAGTATGGGATTTATAAAATATAGAGTTTCTGTGGTGTTGGCAGTATGGGATTTATAAAATAAAGAGGTTCTGTGGTGTTGGTAGTATGGGATTTGTAAAAAATAGAGTTTTTGTGGTATTGATAGTATGGGATTTGTAAAATAAAGAGTTTTTGTGGTATTGGTAGTATGGGATTTAAAAAATATGGAGTTTCTGTGGTATTGGTAGTATGGGATTTAAAAAATATTGAGTTTCTGTGGTATTTGCAGTATGGGATTTATAAAATATGAAGTTTCTGTGGTATTTGCAGTATGGGATTTATAAAATATGGAGTTTCTGTGGTATTTGCAGTATGGGATTTATAAAATATAGAGTTTCTGTGGTGTTGGTAGTATGGGATTTGTAAAATATAGTGTTTTTGTGGTGTTGGCAGTATGGGATTTATAAAATAAAGAGTTTCTGTGGTATTGGCAGTATGGGATTTATAAAATATAGAGTTTCTGTGGTATTTGCAGTATGGGATTTATAAAATAACGAGTTTCTGTGGTGTTTGCAGTATGGGATTTATAAAATAAAGAGTTTCTGTGGTATTGGCAGCACAGGATTTATAAAATATAGTGTTTTTGTACATCTGGTTGAGCATTAATAGATATATAACTTCCAATTTTTACGGAAGCTTCACAAGATTCGTGTTGGTTTTATCAAACAGTGCAATGTATGATGGTGAATAGCGATCCTACAGTGTACTAATTTGAAGTTAGATTATTCCGACACATATCCTGTTTACAAAGGTCCAGACGGAGTTGTCAGCTTGAATGTGTTACTTACAAATTAAAAGCAGTGTCCTATAACTAGTAGGAAATCCATTATGGTTATTTACCTATTAACATGAACAAGGCTTTCTATTTCTGTATTATTATTTAAAAGCATTATAAAGTTATGAAGCAAACACTGAATTTTAACACTACATTTAGGATTGATGTGCAGGTAATAAACAATGAGTTGACCAATGAGAAAGATGTTTACATAATCAAGCAGTTGATCTGTCCCATATAAAGTTTTGGTGGACCTGCCGGTTCATGTTTCGAGTACGATCAGACATTTCAGCAGCTAAATTTGCTATGACAACTGTTGTTGACACACCTAAGAAGAACCATGAACTGCACTTCAATACTTACATTGCGCCATGTCCAGGTAGGGCAGGTCCCAACTTCTGTTTTCTTACTGAAATCAAGTCATCACTTATCTTTTAAAAGTTTCTTACTTCTTAAGTTAGATAGTTCTTGCAGCAATATTTCCGTGTTTTTGTTAAAAAGGAAATAACAAAATAACTCTATCTTTAACTTATATGTCTCTATGCTGAACTATAATTGGAACTCTTATAGGAGATACAACACTGAGGTCTTTCTACCTTAAGTTAGATTAGCTTCTGTGTAGTTCAGTATTATGCCAATTAGTTTTATTGAATTTCACATTTAACTACTCAATCATACTGATGTCCATGTAACTTGATATTGTAAAATATGATTATTACCAAAATGTTTATTTATTTGTTTTTAAGGGGGGGAGAGGGGGAGGATGTGACTGATTTGATTGTTACACGTATAATTCAGTAAGATTTATTTTGACTAGAATTGTAACCACTTGTAACGCTGTATAAATTATTCCCCCTGTACCCTGTTAAGAAAAACTGTTATACAAGTATACATTTTCATTTAGGGATAGTTCAAGATTAAAAAAATAATATCAAGCACATACAGATAGCTATTCCTTGGGTATTGATTATATGTACAATAGTTTTCTTAAATATCAGTCAAGAAGGGAAGAAGCATTACTTTGGTCATAGTTCACATGAGAATAAAAGAAAAGAGGTGTAATTCCTCCAAAATTGGCCAAGATCCAAGTATTATTCGCAGTTACACAATGGTCCATTTGATAACAGAGTATAGGTACTACAACGAAGGATGTGTTGTTTTTTTGTATACAATGTACATATAGGTTAATATATTGTACATCATGTCCCTGTAATTGTGTATTACTTTGAACACCAGAAGATGGATGTGACTTTGCATTTCAGCCACACTTTATAGCTGCATTCCCAGTTTTGCCCAGGGAAAGATGAATAGAATCTCTCGCCCCCGAGGGGTAGAGATAGGTGAATATCAACCCGAGGTGTAGATATAGGTGAATATCAAACCGAGGGGTAGAGATAGGGGAATATCAACCCGAGGGGTAGAGATAGGGGAATATAGGGGAACATCAGCCCGAGGGGTAGAGATAGGGAAACATCAACCTGAGGGGTAGAGATAGGGGAACATCAACCCGAGGGGTAGAGATAGGGGAATATAGGGGAACATCAACCCGAGGGGTAGAGATAGGGGAATATAGGGGAACATCAACCCGAGGGGTAGAGATAGGGGAATATCAACCTGAGGGAGAAGATTCTTAGGTTGCCAAACAGGAGGCTTTGAATGAATCTTTTTCTCTTACCATGTCCACCCATTGCATAATATATGCATAATGTAGCATTTACGTTACAGGCTAAATGCCTGGTTGATGTGACGTTGATGCATTGTTAACGTTACAGGCTAAATGCCTGGTTGATGTGACGTTGATGCATTGTTAACGTTACAGGCTAAATGCCTGGTTGATGTGACGTTGATGCATTGTTAACGTTACAGGCTAAATGCCTGGTTGATGTGACGTTGATGCATTGTTAACGTTACAGGCTAAATGCCTGGTTGATGTGACGTTGATGCATTGTTAACGTTACAGGCTAAATGCCTGGTTGATGTGACGTTGATGCATTGTTAACGTTACAGGCTAAATGCCTGGTTGATGTGACGTTGATGCATTGTTAACGTTACAGGCTAAATGCCTGGTTGATGTGACGTTGATGCATTGTTAACGTTACAGGCTAAATGCCTGGTTGATGTGACGTTGATGCATTGTTAACGTTACAGGCTAAATGCCTGGTTGATGTGACGTTGATGCATTGTTAACGTTACAGGCTAAATGCCTGGTTGATGTGACGTTGATGCATTGTTAACGTTACAGGCTAAATGCCTGGTTGATGTGACGTTGATGCATTGTTAACGTTACAGGCTAAATGCCTGGTTGATGTGACGTTGATGCATTGTTAACGTTACAGGCTAAATGCCTGGTTGATGTGACGTTGATGCATTGTTAACGTTACAGGCTAAATGCCTGGTTGATGTGACGTTGATGCATTGTTAACGTTACAGGCTAAATGCCTGGTTGATGTGACGTTGATGCATTGTTAACGTTACAGGCTAAATGCCTGGTTGATGTGACGTTGATGCATTGTTAACGTTACAGGCTAAATGCCTGGTTGATGTGACGTTGATGCATTGTTAACGTTACAGGCTAAATGCCTGGTTGATGTGACGTTGATGCATTGTTAACGTTACAGGCTAAATGCCTGGTTGATGTGACGTTGATGCATTGTTAACGTTACAGGCTAAATGCCTGGTTGATGTGACGTTGATGCATTGTTAACGTTACAGGCTAAATGCCTGGTTGATGTGACGTTGATGCATTGTTAACGTTACAGGCTAAATGCCTGGTTGATGTGACGTTGATGCATTGTTAACGTTACAGGCTAAATGCTTGGTTGATGTGACGTTGATGCATTGTTAACGTTACAGGCTAAAAGCCTGGTTGATGTGACGATGATGCATTGTTAACGTTACAGGCTAAATGCCTTGATGATGTGACGTTGATGCATTGTTAACATTACAGGCTAAATGCCTGGTTGATGTGACGTTGATGCATTGTTAACGTTACAGGCTCAATGCCTGGTTGATGTGACATTGATGCATTGTTAACGTTACAGGCTAAATGCCTGGTTGATGTGACGTTGATGCATTGTTAACGTTACAGGCTAAATACCTGGTTGATGTGACGTTGATGCATTGTTAAAGTTACAGGCTAAATGCCTGGTTGATGTGACGTTGATGCATTGTTAACGTTACGTATTTACATACCTAGGGAAAGACTAATGAAATCTATTACATGTAAGTGAGCGACATCGGGTTATCTCAGTAGAGGGCTAAGATTCTGTAACATCCCAACCTCGGCTTACACCTCGGTTGGGATTATGTTACAGAATCTTAGCCCTCGACTGAGATAACTCGATCTCGCTCACTTACAGTTAATTGATTTTCTCACACTTTTTAGTTTACAAAAAACTATTTGATTTTGCTTAAGACTACAAGTATCCCGTCTGGGGCCTAACAAAATGGCCTCTTTACTACTAAATCTACATTTGAATGCTTCCGCGTAAAAATGTAGTCCGACCTTACCAGAAAGACAACATATAAGTTAAGTTAAGTTAAGCTTATTACCGGTTTATCATTTAAGATCCTCTACACCAGACTCAAATATACAATAATTACAATACATTAAATTAATAAATTATGTTAACAGTTCCATGCAATTTCTATAGAATTTCCGACTTAAAATTATATAAAAATACTTGATTTTCCCAATACTTATCTAATCTGTTTTTGAAAGAATTTTCTGTTGGTATAACACAGTGTAGATTATATTTCATCTACATCAAATATCTAACAAGATCAAAACAATATATATAACGACAAAACAGAATATTAATGATGCAGGATGTCAATTTCAAGCCGTCAATGTGTGAATGAATACATCGCAGTGTAAAACTTTCTTTTCTTTTTCTCTTACCCTATTGACTCTGTTCTATATTGGTAAAGTTGACATTACATGGGTGAATTGTTGACGTTATGTCATTGTATTGTTGACATAGCATCATACAATATTGTAACCACTTGTGAATAAACTCGTCTTAACATTAGATATCTCGCTCGTGGAAAAGTGTGGATATACCTGTCTAAGGTAGCAGACAAATATTTCTCCCACACTTCACAGGTACATTCCCGCTTTTGGTAGGGAAATGTTAAACCTGTCTTGATCTACCACGATCAAGACAGCTGACACGCGCTATTACGTCACAGACAGCGCACTTCTTTCAACATGATCTGTGACCCTGTGCACTTTTTTCAGTAAACCGATTATATCATCACTTTTAACACACATGTATAATACACATGTAAGCAATACATGGCAAGCTCAGCATTCCAATAGTTCAAAATAGGCGAATGTGTTGCTGTAGGAAAAAATGGTGAAAAGGGAAGAATTGTTGATGATAGTTCAGTGCATTGGGGTCAAAAATACAACTTTGCAGTGAAGGCATTTTTTACGGTATGAAAATGTGGGATGAGATATTTGTTAGGTTTAGCACTCGGCTTATCTCTGTCTACATCACACAGGAGTGATAGATTCTATTACTCTTCTCTCATAACGTAACAATCAAAATGTCCAAATAATGACACTTGGACGAAATGACCCCAAAGCACGAGATGCACTGTTAAGAAGTGTGTATATAGTTATTACATGTATATGTGCTACAGTGGAGGGGTATATCTACTTGAATTGACCTTACGATAGTGTAAATGCCTGAGGTGGGTAGGAGATAAGGGTAGAAGCACCCAACCTTTGGACAGTACTTTGTTACCCACAGAGATAGCAAGTGGTCAGTAAGAGGCGAAGGGACTTAAAACCATACCAAGGTAAGGTAAAATCATTGAACACCTACAACTTATTAATAACATTATGTAAATCTACAACGTTTATTTCATTGTTATATGTCAAATATATAAACTGTTTAAAGTGGGCAACATTTTGGAAGTTGGAACTCCGTTAATGAAAATTAACAAAAGTGATGGTCAAAAAAGGTTTCCTTGTAAACATTCCCCTGTTTACCCTCGTCAAGTCAGCTGAGGCGTTGAGGTGATCTATTGTGATTGTCTTCTGATAGTTGTTACCTGTAGGTGTTGGCGTGCATTGTTGGTCATCGGTATTTTTTTTATATCTCTGGCATCTCTGAACTTTACTAGTGAATTTCACCAACATTTTATAAAATGGCCCTTAGAGGATGAAGATCAGATTCTGTACATATAAAGGGGATGACCGCTGCAGGGGCTGACAGGCGTGGATGTAAGAGATCACAGAGCACAAAACCTTTAAATAACACCTTCTCTGAATCATACGAGTGGATTATCTCAAATGTTCTATAAAATGATCCTTAGATGATAAGGATCAGAATTTCTGCTCAAGAAGGGGCTGACCCCCCCTCTTTAATTTGGGTTTACCTTTGTCCAGTTGGAATTCATATTGCCTTTGAATGCCGACTGAAAGCAGTTCAGTACTGTAATTTACGAGTTTTTGAATCTCCGTAACAATTATGTAACACTTATTATCCTCTCGCAAAGAAAGTTGAGGGGATATAGGATTCTGCCCAGAATTTCATGAAACTTCATACAAGTGTTTAGTATGACAATACCTTGAAAAGGTTCACATTTCAGGTTTCTATATTGAAGGTCAAGGTCACTGTTACTATTTGTAGAATAAACATTGTCATCGCTCTACCAACTTCATTCCTCAAGGTAATTATGACAAAGCTTTGAACAAGTTTGTATTTCGGGTTTCTACGTTTTTTTGGAATGGCAATATCTTGAACAAGTTCGCATTTTAGGTTACTGCGTTTAAGGTCAAGCTCACTATTTTTACAAAAAAACTTTGTCATCGCTCTATTGACTTCATTCCTGACGATGGAGTTTCATGGAACTTCATAAAAGAGTTTGGTATGGCAATGCTTTGAACAATTTCTCCTTTTGGGTTTCTTCGCTGAAGGTCAAGGTCACTGTTACTATTTTTAGAAATAAACTTTGTCATCGCTCTACCTACTTCATTTCCTCTCACATATGTCACAATGTGGGAATGCGAGGGGATTTGTTACACTTGTGATGCCTTGTTATTATTCAGCATTTAGTTTGAATATTGCATTTATCATTTATGTATACCTATGCCTGTTAAATGAATAGAACAGCCATCTGTCCATGGAGGGTCAGTGGTATCCAACGTAACAATTATGACATCATAACAATGACATTAATATTCTGCTCATGGCATTCATTAGGCTATGCATGCCATTTGAAGATGGTAAGGTTATACAGTGGCAATGCCATACAATGGTAAAGATAGTTTACAAAATAATGTACAACAACAGTAACAATATTGTGGTGGTCGGGTGGCGTAGTGGATAGCCACATGCCTTTCACCTAGGTGACCGGGGTTCGATTCCCCTATCAGACGTGAAAAGGTATGGGGTCACCTGCCTAACCCGTTGGTTTTCTCCGGGTACTCCGGTTTCCCCCCACATTAAGATCTCTGTGTGCGCTAACATCAAGAGGGATTAATAGAAGTTGAAATAACTTGTTTCATAATTGTTGTAAAATAAATAAAGTTTATATTTATATTATGAAAATATTGTACAAAGAATTAAAAGTACAGTACCAATTATGCATAAAGAATCGAAAATACATTGCAAATATTGTGTAAATAATTCAAATACAGTACAATCATGATTCTAATTCACTACGTTCAACCTAACATAAAGCATTTATCATATAAAACTCAACACCTATGTATGGGAGTGGCCTTCGACGGTCAACCATTTTATTTAAGGAACAGGTACATGAAATACAAGGGCACCTGCCCGATCCTTCTCCCCTTCTCCCTTCTCTTCGTCCTGAATCCAGATTCCCTTTCCAGAATCATCCCTGGAGTTCGTGCCTGTCTCAAGGAAAACGGGGAAATTTCATAATTCTATGATTTAACAAAAGGAAATATAATTTCTTGAAGTGAATCGATGAACCGTCAAGACTCGAATGACTGTTACCCTCAAACTACATTTATGACTCTATAGACACCCATGTCACACCTGTAACACGTGCGGTTACCTGTTACCCGTCCCGCCTCACACGGCTACCTGTGTCACCTTGGTCTCATATCCAGACACTAGTACACCTGTACTACCTGCACTACATACATTAAGGTATACCGTGACTATAATAAATACATATATTGTATTAAGAATTGAAAATACAGTACAAATATTGTATAAAGAATTATTGCCAATGACAGTACAAATACTTTATACACAATTACAGTTACAGTAAAAAAACACGTCAGCTGGTGTAGGTTTTAATACATACCTAACGCCACTCCATTTATGTGTCCCTAGTCAATGAGATGGAAAGTACACCTGATATTGCACATGTTACCTGAATAATACCTACAGTTCTCATATCTATGTACATCAACGATACAAAAATCGCAAACAAAATTTATCTTTTTCCGATAAGTGTGATGGCAACAGGTGTACTCAGTGTGTGACAATATAGGACTTGTGACTAGGTAACCTTTCAGTTTCTAAGTCCTAGATAGCAGGAAAAGGGACTAGGAGATCTTTCCTGTCTCTAGCCCCTAAACAACAGGACATCGAAATAGGGAACAAGTGTATTCCTCATCCCTAAATAAGGGGACAAATGAGCCAGTCTTTTTAACTACTAGTGCCTCTTGTTGGGGACACTGTGTTCTTACAACGCGAAAGAAGTTATTAAATCAGCATTCAATATTTTATGATTTTATTTAATAGTCTAGCCGGAATTTAGGTCAAAATACATATATCTCACTTTAGGGTTCTCACTTTAGGGTGATCCCAAACACCTGTTTCCTTATAGCTTACCCTCGCAGTTTTGTTTGCTTTTTATCGCAGCTGATTTCTAACACCAAACAATTGTATTACAGATACACACATACAAATATTAAATATTACGCACTGATCAATTTGAACCTTATATTTAATTTTGTCTCCTAATAAAGATGGCCTCTTTAGTGTTGTTACATAAGGTGTTGTTCTACAAGTTTCAACAAAGAGAGTTCATCACTATCACAAGATAATTGTTTGAAACATTTGCTGATGATATATGTGTCTAGTAGAATTAGGTCACAAAGGTTTAGATATCAATGTCATAGTGTGTGTACTTGATAAAATCTTCATTTGTCGCTGTACTGCTGGTCAATCGACACTGATCATGTGTCGTCAGTGATACTGACCTACCGTCAGAGCTGGTCATGTGTTGGGAGTGTTACTTATGGCCTGTTACTATGACAGGCGGTACATACGTTCTCACTGACAGAACTGTTACCACGACAGACAGTACTTAGTCACTCACAGGTCTGTTATTACAACAACCAGTGATACTTATAACTAGCTGTTCCACCAAGAAAAGTAATGCCATTTGAGATGATGAAAAAAAAAGGATATGTCAATTTTTCAGACGAGGAGGCGGAGGACCAGAGCAACCGGGATATGGCTGCAGTGACTAAAAATGACGAGGAGCAAGGTAAGCAGCCATATTTACATCAGTGTCAGTATTTATTTACCTGGCCCTGGTTGCTGAAAACTTTAACCAGTGGTTAGTGAAAAGTTTCAATTGTTGCCAAAAAGAAAAAAGGAAAATATATTCTTAAAACTCATCAGTCTGGTCTGTCTCGGCAAATCTGTAGATGTGAAAATATATTGGATGTTCTTGATTCTGTTGTACATATATTTATATTCAAAGTTTTCCCTAAGCACTGGTTTAACTAACCAAGATTTGTGCATCTGATATATTTATACGCACCTGCTGTTGGTATAGCTAGTGTATGAGTTACTTATTGTATAATATCCAGGAAAAGGAAGAGCCAACACAAATAGTCCGTTAAGAGTAGATTTAAGTTAAACTCATCCTCAGCTTGGATTTAGATACTGCTATGGATTGTGACAAAGTTTTTAGAATAACAAGTGGCAAATTCAATGAATGTCAACTTGCAAATTCAATTAAGTGCACCTGTACTTCATGTAGGGTTTACCATTGTCTAGTTGGCATTCATATTGCATATGAATGCCAACTGAAAGCAGTTCTTATCATGGCATTAATAGGCCGTCAAGAGATTATTTAAGTTCAGCCATCCTCAACTTGGGTGTATACTTCTAAAGATAGTGACACACGTTTTTTTTATAGAAATTATGAAAAATTAAGAGATTCAACAAACTTAAAAAGCCAGTGGTGTGTACCACTTTTACAACAGAAGGAAACTTTTTATTTCTATGTAAAATATCTATCTTACTGAGTTCATGTATGACTTTGTCCTGAATAGAAATACTTCCAGGAGAAAAACACTTTCTCTGAATATTCCATGCATACGATGACTTCAGGGATCGAACCCTGGCCGCCTGCGTGGAAGGCCGGAGTGTTAACCACTCGACTAACCTGCACATATGTATTTTATAATATTGTATTGAGATGCTTTCGTGATATGTTTACAGTAAATACCATGTAAATAAGCCATTGTATTGTTTGTGTAGGTGCGGGGTGGTGGACGACCATAACACCATATAAGGTATTTGTGCTGGTACTTCTGTTGCTGGCCTTCCTGTTAAACCAGCTGGACCGCTTCATGCTCGCCATCACCAACAGATCTATTGCTCAGGAAATCCATTATGGTGACAAGGGCTGCATGGCTAATACCACCTTTACCAAAGCTGAACTTGAAGGCATCAAATGTGAGAACATCATATCACAGTCCAAGTAAGCTTTTGCGAGATAATTCTATTATAGACCAAAACTGCAGGTAGAATCATTTAAGGATTGAATCCTGTTTTGTTGAGGTTTATGGGGTATAAATTGCTTTAGAAGCACACCTGGGTCCTGAAACCTTGTACTGAGGAAGAGTGTAGCTTCTTTGAGGTTGATTGGCAGTGTGTTAAAGATCAAAATTGGTCGTTAAATCTTTAAAAAGCTTCTCCCTAAGACCAGTTGATTGTATTTTAACCTTGTTTGCTAGGAAGTATCCTTTTGATAAGCAGATTTTAAAATAGTATACAAAGGAAGGGTGTTATGCCACTTGGTACTGAAAGACAGATCCTAAAATGGGAAAGGTTTGTACCATGATAGTATTAACTCATTCACCCCTGAAGACACATTTAAACTCTTCCAATTCAATGGTTGGAATAGTTCATCATGAAATTTCAGGGGTGAATGAGTTAATGATATATTTTGCCATGATTGCTTAAAAATCCAGGTGAATTTTACAGGCCCTCTAGACCTCTTGTTTAGCATGTCTCCATGAATTTGTCTTCTGAATAGTAATGAAGGATTAGAAATTATTTAGGTAAAGGTTACACTTGACCAATTTTGAAATAAAATGCTTGTGTACAAGGAGGTGGGGGTGGAAACGAAGTTGTGGGTGTGGGTGAAGGAGGGACGGGTGATGGGAGGTATTGTAAGGTAGGGAAGGTGGGACTATATCTATGCTAGCCCACGCTTACTTTTTGTTTTTTAGGCTGTAATTTGATTAACTAGATTCCTTCAAATATTTACGAAATTCCAATGACTAATTACCATATTGCCCGTACTTGTTATTTGATAACAGGTAGCTTCTTGTGTTGTGTTGTACAATTTGGAACCAGTGGCTACAGTCAACAAGTAGTGTTGTTTATATTGTGTTGTTTGTTGTGTTGTAGCTGTACATCAACCTTGAACAACGAGACCAGTCTGGTGTGTAAGTGGGATTACAACGGCCAGGGCCTGCTGTACCAGATCATCGCTGGCCCCGTGTTCATCGTCATCTTTACATTCTCGGGAATATTTGTCGGATTCATGGCTGACAAGTATAACCGAAAGAATCTACTGGCCGTTTGTTGTATATTTTGGTCGGTGATGACGCTACTTATGGGATTTGTCCAGGACTACTGGCAGTTGGCACTTCTCCGCTTCGGCCAGGGCCTGGGGTGAGTTGTATAATGGGATGAACAGGGACATCTTCAAAATTCAACGGTTCCGGCCTTGATATACATATCTTTTCTACACCCTTGAAATATGTCATGACAAAAAACTGAAGGCTCCATGTGCGCCACCTTGCAGATGGTACGAGTTCACTAGTCTGATGTCTATGGTGAAGATGAAAGGAATGGGGCAGTAACACACCATTTAAATATTCCAAGCGGGTATAGAAAATATGGATCTTGAGACCCTGGCCCTTGATTTTGAAATGGAACAAGGACTGAGGAAGTTTTTTTGGGGTGACCTTTTCTTAACATTTGTTAGGAAATGTAATGCATTTGTATAGGTAATTCATTATTGTTCATTCAAATTCTAATCACGAAACTTTGAAAATCATTTATGAGACACAGGAAAAGAGTTTCGGCTGCTGTTTTAGAAAGAAGTATAAAATATTACTCATTAAGTTGAAACCACAAAAATTTGGTCGTGACTTTTTCAGGGAAGCTGGATGTACTCCGTTTGCTGCCTCCATTATAGCCGACTACTTCACGCCAGAGACACGAGGACTGGCTATAGGAATCTACAACTGGGGTATCTATATGGGGTACAGCCTAGCCTACGCCTTTGGTAACTTTGTTACACTGGCCAACATCAACGGCCAGGTGAGTGTGACAAGTGCGACTTCTAAAACAAAACATGCAAAAGAAGTCACCACATTTATTGATTGGGAATAAAAATTCTCTCCTTATTGTCTCAAGAGTTGTCTCCCGGTTTCCTGTTTAAGTTATTTCTGTCACCCCCTAGACATCCTCGATATCCAGGGGTTACGCTCACTTTAGCTCTCTGCACCCCTGCAATATGTCGTAGCAAAATTGAAGGCTAAATGTGCAGCACCTTATGGACCAGAAGAGAAGACTAGTTCGATCCTTTGATGTACATCAAAAGAATCTCGCGGTCACGTAATGGTAAAAATTGACAGGCTTTGAAGTCGGGCGTCTCTCCTTTGTAATCTTCAAAGGACAGGTATCAGTCTAGCGATTGGTCAGTTTTTTTTACCTGAGACCAATCAAACAACTATCTTCGTGCCTTCAATTTTGCTATGACATATTCCAGGGGTGCAGAGAGTGAAAGTGAGCGTAACCCCTGGATATCGAGGATGCCCCTCCTCAGAGGAAAGTGTAAGTTAATATTTGTCTTTCATTTTTTCCTCAAAGGGATGGAGATGGTCCTTTTTCCTGTCTGGAGCTCCAGGAATTATCCTTGGAGTTGTTATATTCATAGCTCTGAAAGAGCCAGAAAGGCAAAGAGACACCAGCAAAGGAGATGATAAAACTCCTGTAATAGAGTTAACAGCTGGGGAAAAAATTAAAAAACTCGCCAGGTATTTTATCAGACCTTCAGTGCTTCTGATCTGCCTGGCAGGATCTATCAGGAATGCATGTGAGTAAATAGTCTGTATTGTGTAGCTCTATGGTAATATGATGTTATACTGTAGGTATGTAGTGTAATAGTCTTCAATACCACGGTACTATGATGTTATACTGTAGGGATGTAATGTTATTGTCTTCAATACCTCAGTAATATGATGTTATGCTGAAGGTATTTAATGTTATAGCCTACAATTCCACGCTTATATGATGTTATACTGTAGGGATGTAATGTTATAGTCTTCAATCCCACGGTAATATGATGTTATACAGTAGGTATGTAATGTTATAGAGCTGGGGAAAAAATTAAAAAACTCGCCAGGTATTTTATCAGACCTGCAGTGCTTCTGATCTGCCTGGCAGGATCTATCAGGAATGCGTGGGAGGAAATAGTCTGTATTGTGTAGCTCTATGGTAATATGATGTTATACTGCAGGTATGTAATGTTATAGTCTTCAATAACACAGTAATATGATGTTATGCTGTAGGTATGTAATGTTATAGACTTCAATACCACAGTAATACGATGTTATACTGTAGGTATGAAGTATTGTCTTCAATACCACAGTAATACGATGTTATACTGTAGGTATTTAATGTTATAGTCCACAATACCACGGTAATATGATGGTATACTGTAGGTATGTAAATTGAAATGTTATAGCCTTCAATACCACAGTAATACGATGTTATACTGTAGGTATGTAGTGTAATAGTCTTCAATACCACGGTACTATGATGTTATACTGTAGGAATGTAATGTTATTTTCTTCAATACCACAGTAATATGGTGTTATACTGTAGGTATGTATTGTTATAGACTTCAATACCACAGTAATATGGTGTTATACTGTAGGTATGTAGTGTAATAGTCTTCAATACCACGGTAATGTGATGTTATACTGTAGGTATGAAGTGTTATTAATGTTATAGTCTTCAATGCCACGGTAATATGATGTTATATTGTAGGTATGTAATGTTATAGACTTCAATACCACAGTAATATGGTGTTATACTGTAGGTATGTAGTGTAATAGTCTACAATACCACGGTGATATGATGTTATACTGTAGGGATGTAATGTTATAGTCTTCAACACCACAGTTATATGATGTTATACTGTAGGCATGTAATGTTATTTTCTTCAATACCACAGTAATACGATGTTATACTGTAGGTATGAAGTGTCATAGTCTTCAATACCACAGTAATACGATGTTATACTGTAGGTATATAGTGTTATAGTCTTCAATACCTCAGTAATATGATGTTATGCTGAAGGTATTTAATGTTATAGCCTACAATTCCACGCTTATATGATGTTATACTGTAGGGATGTAATGTTATAGTCTTCGATACCACGGTAATATGATGTCATACTGTAGGTATGTAATGTAATTGTCTTCAATACCACGGTAATGTGATGTTATACTGTAGGTATGTAAATTGAAATGTTATAGCCTTCAATACCACAGTAATACGATGTTATACTGTAGGTATGAAGTGTTATTAATGTTATAGTCTTCAATCCCACAGTAATATGATGTTATAATGTAGGTATGTAATGTTATGGTCTTCAATACCACGGTAACATGATGTTATACTGTAGGTACGTAATGTTATAGTCTTCAATCCCACAGTAATATGATGTTAAACTGTAGGTATGTAATGTTATAGACTTCAATACCACAGTAATACGATGTTATACTGTAGGTATGAAGTGTCATAGTCTTCAATACCACAGTAATATTATGTTATACTGTAGGTATGAAGTGTCATAGTCTTCAATACCACAGTAAGATGATGTTATACTGTAGGTACGTAATGTTATAGTCTTCAACACCACAGTTATATGATGTTATACTGTAGGTATGTAATGTTATTTTCTTCAATACCACAGTAATATGATGTTATACTGTAGGTATGAAGTGTTATAGTCTTCAATACCACAGTAATATGATGTTACACTGTAGGTATGTAATGTTATGGTCTACAATACCACGGTAATATGATATTATACTGTAGGTATGAAGTGTTATTAATGTTATAGTCTTCAATACAACGGTAATATGATGTTATACTGTAGATATGAAGTGTTATAGTCTTCAATCCCACAGTAATATGATGTTATACTGTAGATATGAAGTGTTATAGTCTTCAATCCCACAGTAATATGATGTTATAATGTAGGTATGTAATGTTATAGCCTACAATACCACAGTAATATGATGTTATAATGTAGGTATGTAATGTTATAGTCTACAATACCACACAATGGTGCCTAGTTAATAATCTACATGGTAAAACAGCTGAATTATCATGGAGAAATCTGAAAGAATAACTCATCCTAAAACACACCAAATGGAGGGCAGAGCAATCCAATTATAAGTAGCTTGAGTTAGTAATACACAACTGTATGCAGTGTAACCTCATTATTATGACTGTTACCATTTGTCCAGAACAAATTTGGCTGTATTAAGGAGCGAAACATATACTTCCATCAATACTCGAGATTTTTGCTTATGTTGAACTACTCTTTATTTTAGCAGCTTTAATTTCATGTTTCGAACAGGATTGACAATATTTATTTATATTTGCTTGATCTGATTGGAGTTTTATAGTATATTAAGGAATTTCAAGAAAACTATACTTACAAGAAATATGGACTGTGAAAAATATTGACAGTAAGCAAGGTGCAAAAATGAAACAAGGGGCATTAAATCGAGGTTTTACTGTATATAATCTGTTTGAATCATACTGCCAAAATATCACATGAAATGTCTTTATAATGTTCCTGTAATGATTAATCCTGTATTATATTTCAGCGGGATATGTGTTTGCCTACAGTACACAGCCATACTTCACTCTGATTGGTCAGACGAAGGAACAGATTGGTACCTGGATGTCATGGATACCGCTCGTAGGCGGTAGTCTTAGCGTACTGGTCGGAGGTTTTATTGCCGACCGAGTCGTCAAGAAACGAGGATTGTATGGCAGAATATCTATTATATTTATAAGCCTGGTAGGTGTTTTTCTTGAAATACAGGATATTATTGTTTATGTAGATTTATACGGAAGTAGCAGAGGCTAGTTTTCACATTCTTGGAGTTTTATGTATTGCTTACATAAGTTAATATCATGAGTATTTAATCTTTGCTTTATTAGTAAGATAGTGAAATAGCAAAAAAAGTTGTTTTTTTTTTTACATAAAATGCAAACTTTTCATCACATATTGAAAGATGCCATACACTTACTGATCCTGGTATAGAAGATTGGAGATAATTTGTAAGGAAGTCTGTCCGTCTGTCCATCTATCTGTCAGTTTTCATAGGACAACATTTAAAGTTATACTAGGTCAACCAAAATGAAACTTCACAAACAATTTCCTTGCCAAATGTATATACGTTGCTATATACATAATAGGAATTCGTTGAAAAGTCCAAGGGTTAAAGGTCAGTGTTTCTATAAATATATAAGGTCAGTGTTACTATAAATATAAAATCAGCTTCGTTTACAGGACTTGTCCTGGACTCAAAAGAAAATGACAGTTAATATATTGATAGAAAATCTTTCCTTGAGTTCTACTTCAAGTGATAAATGTAGTTCTTCAAATTTTGGTTTAGCTCATTAGTTACTTGTGAGTAGCAGGTTTTTGTTCGTTATTTCTATCCCTCCGTATTGAATCGCTTTATTTATAACTCACACCAAGGAAAAATTCTGCTGGGAAATTTTCAATGCGGTTAAAGTTTTACCTGTTTAGAATTTACCATGACAGGAAATATCAGTACAAACATACCATATATAGGAGTGAAACATAGAGGGCGAAATTAACACAAGGCGAATGTGGAATTTATCAGTAAAGGGCAAAATTAACACAGGGCGAACATGGATTTTATCAGTAAAGGGCGAAATTAACACAGGGCGACCATGGATTTTATCAGTAAAGAGCGAAATTAACACAGGGCGACCATGGATTTTATCAGTTAAGAGCGAAATTAACACAAGGCGAACATGGATTTTATCAGTAAAGAGCGAAATTAACACAAGGCGAACATGGATTTTATCAGTAAAGGGCAAAATCAACACAAGACGAACATGGATTTTATCAGTAAAGGGCAAAATTAACACAAGGCGAACATGGATTATATCATTAAAGGGCAAAATTAACACAAGGCAAACATGGATTTTATCAGTAAAGGGGAAAATTAACACAGGGCGACCATGGATTTTATCAGTAAAGGGCAAAATGAACACAAGGTGAACATGGATTTTATCAGTAAAGGGCGAAATTAACACAAGGCCAATATGGATTTTAACAGTAAAGGGCAAAATTAACACAAGGTGAACATGGATTTTATCAGTAAAGGGCAAAATCAACACAAGACGAACATGGATTTTATCAGTAAAGGGCAAAATCAACACAAGACAAACGTGGATTTTATCAGTAAAGGGCAAAATTAACACAAGGTGAACATGGATTTTATCAGTAAATGGCAAAATGTTCCCCATGTAGAGTATTAATCCAACATTTATAGGAGCTCTGAATCCATTGGGGATCGTAGTGGTGCTGAGAGGCTAATCGTAGCTTTTCGTAAATCTGTAAAAGTTTTGTGTTTTATTGTAGATCATAGCGTCACCTTTTGCAGCTGGCACCCTCTACTTTGACCCACCTGCTGCCTTTGCCTTCCAGATACCTACTTACTTATTTGGTAACTCTCACTTCATCTAGTTAGAGTTCAGAAATACATTAATCATAAATATCACTTTGGCCTTGACTACTTAACATTGTGAGACAAGGCTTTCAGTCGAATTTGTGACACAAAGGATTAGGAATGCTATCAGATACTGTATGTGTGTTCTCTCTGTACATTGTAAACCTACTAAGGTCACTATACAGTCAAGCCTGCTCACAAGACCACCTCTATTAAAAGACCACCTGTGATAAAGAGACCACTTGAAATTTTCCCACATTGTAGTAATTTAATTGTGCTCTGAACCTGTATAAGAGGCCACCTTTTAGACTTCTCAAGGATGGTCTGCTAATACTGGTTTGACTCTATTATATTATTAGCTCACCTGCCCAAAGGGCAAGTGAGATTATGCTGTGATGCTCACTGTCGTCCATCTGTCAACATTTCACTAAAATGCTTAACTAGTCCTGAATGGCTAAATGAATTTTAACAAAACTTGGCTGGGAGCATTGCTAGGCTTAGGGAAATCAATTTTTGCGGCCGGGGAGCTTATGCCGTGGTGCGACGTCCATTGTCAATATTTTACTTTAAACAACTTCTTCTTATTAAATAACCAAAAGGCCTCTTCTTCTTAATAACCAAAAGGCCTAGGGTATTGATATTTAGCCAGAAGCAAACTGGGATAAAGGGCTACCAAATTTGTTCAAATAAATGACCTTCACCTATTTTCAAAGTCACAGGGGTCAAATATGTTAAAAACTTTAAGCAACTTCTTCTGAATAACCAAAAGGACAAGTATGGCGACATTGTTCAGTAGATTGCTGGGATGAAAGGCTATCAAGTTTGTTCAAATAAATGACCTTCACCCATATTTTAGGTCACAGGGGTCAAATATGTTAAAATCTTTAAACAACTTCTTCTGATTAACCATGAGGCCCAGAATGATATTTAGCCAGTAGCATGCTAGGATGAAGGACTACCAAGCTTTTTCAAATGAATGACCTTGACCCACTTTCAAGTTCACATTTGGTCAAATATGTATAAACATTTAAATGACCTAATTTCAATAAACAAAAAGGATAGGGTGGTGTTATTTTGCAAGTTGCATCCTGAGATGAAGGGCTATAAAATTTGTTCAACATAATGACCTTTCAAGGTCACAGGGGTGAAATGTTTTTTAATCTTTAAACAGGTTCTTTTGAATTACTTTTAATCATAAATACTGATATTTTGCCTGTAGCTTTATTTTAGATCACTTTTAAGGTTACAAGTGTAAGATTTATACCAGGTGAGCGATGCAGACCCATTGGGCCTCTTGTGTTTAAATGAAGGTTGTGGCCCCATTTGTCTGTTTCATATAAAAACTATAGCAGGTGAGCTGTTAAGGCCTCTTGTGTTAGTTAACTAAAGATTACCTATTTAAATACTTTTGTTCTAGATATGTTTGTTTAATCTTGCATGATACTTACTGATTATCTACCTTTTTCAATGATATTACTGTACCATCATCTTTCCCACTAGATTTCGATTTTTGACCTAGATGTGACTTTTGACCTTCACAGGTGAGATGTGGATTGGTATCACGTTAGCTGTCATCGTGGAGCTGATGCCTGTTGATATCAGGACGACAGGTATCGCCCTCTACCTGTTTATTATCACAAACATTGGCGGCAATGTTCAGCTCCTCATACCCAGTATACGGGACGCATTTGAATCTGCCGAATACAGCAAGTCTGAGGCGTGGAGAGGTAAGCCCTATTGCAATCCTTTCTTGTCCTTCGTCATTCTTTGTCTTTCCTCTGTGAATGTTTTACATTATAGCTGTAATCAATTTACTACAGAAGAGATTTTATTGATATTTACTTAGAAGGTTACTTATTTATTTTCTGCCATCATCGTGAGGAAATGTTATTTTCGGGCCAATCAGAAATCCAATATGGCTGCAACAGCTGTCATTTTGAACAAACTATTTCAAAATTAAACTCAAATTCTAATGGGCTAATTTAACTTAACCTTGGTAGGAATGATCTACCAAGAATTACAACAATTGTTTACTTTTCAGTCAAAATCAGAAATCCAATATGTCTGCCAAAGCTGCTATTTTGGAGAACTACTTTGAACTAGTTTTTCTCAACTTTTAAATTAAATTGTGGATCAAACCAGACTTGCATGGAATGATCTAATGAAGGTCCTGACAAAATGCTAGTGTCGTTTTGGTTCGTAAAAAAACCCAATATGACAGCTGTTGCAGCCATATTCACATGGCTGCAAATTTGAAACCTTGATCCAAGGTTCCTGGGCCCCAGTGGAGGCCATGGATCAGATGGTTTACATGGAAATAATGCTTTGGGGTATCTATATGGAAAGGAATAGGAAACAAATATGAAGCATGATTATTGAAGTCTATAGGTAATGAACTATCACAAAACTTGTGAACCTCCTGCCCATTGATTTCACCTTTATTTTGGCTTTCAGAATGAATCCTAATTTACTAAACAAACAAAACTATATAGAGAAAAATGCCATAAAAAAAACTATTATTCTTATTAACAGTGTAATTATTTGAATTAGTGTGTTTTTGTTGTTTGCAAGATTGGTAACAAATTTTCTTGCTTTTCCTCCATCACTATTTCAGTTCACATCTCAACAACATAAAATTACTGTAGTACAACATATTTGACTGTTTCAGCCCATGACCTTCTTTTCATTATGGGTTGTTGGTATAAATATAGTAGGTACAACAGTAAAAAAAAGATGACCTTTTCATTGTAAATTGTCAATGTGACCTCATGGTTTTGGTGACCTTGAGGTATGGTTTGTGATATTAACCTCTTCCATTGTTTATGTGACCTTTGACCCTCTATTCTATTCCAGCCACACTCTACATCCTGTACCCTGGACCTTACATTTACGGAGCTCTTGTCTACATCCTGGTCTTCTTTGTCATCAAGCGTGACCTGAAACGTGCACAAAGCAGCAACTATCATGAGATGGGACCAAGTGGAGAAGGCAAATAGGACACGATAGTCTTTGTATAGAGTCCAAACTGGAATCATTCCAACAGATTTCAGTATGCCATATCATTCCTAAGTAGACTTATCAACATGATGTAGGAATACTTCTACATAAGTCTCATGGTCGACTTTGGCAGCAGAATGTTTATACAAAATTAGAACAATAATTATTATTGTATAAATTATCTGCAGAACCCTGTCAATTTATAAAGATCAGTATTTCCTGTGGATTTTGGTCTGACTTTTGGACAGATGGGAGGCAACAAACACATCTGAGTAGTACATCTGGTCCCAGAGTGAGGCTCAGTTATAGGCTGTATCAAAATACATAGACTGTAGATGGTACATACCCCGGTACTCAAGTTAAAAATCTGTTGTCTGGTGAAACAAGGTGGGTCTAGATGGCTGCCATTTATATAGTTAGACAGGGTTACATCTTACATTCAGACAGCAAATTGTATTTAGAGAATTGCTATTCTACTGTCAAATATGTGTGGTTTCCCTACCAAATATTGGTGGTAGTTTCCAAAATCTATGAAAATATCATTATATTTCAAAATGTTTAAAAGGTACAAGAATCTGAAAAAAAGGGTACCATTTTGTAATAGGTAAGACATGGAAATTGGAATTGTAAGAGTGAATTTTTTATAGACATGGGAGTAAACATTGTAAGAGTGATTGTGTTATAATTAAGGTTGCTTTCATTTATTCTGGTTGAAACAGTTCAGGTGGCACAGAAATAATCTGCAGTAAGCTAACTCACTTAGACTAGGTCTGTGCTGAACATATACAGGACTGAGCTAAAACCTGCACAGTTTTTAATTTCATGACAAATAAATAATAACATATCAAAACTAATATGTGCTTCTGTCATACATGCAAGGTATTTCATTACATTCCTGAAAATATACATGTGAATCAACCTTGTTTTAATAAATGAGTGACTGTTTTATGATTAAGACAAGGAAGTAAGATTTGTAAGAGTGAATTTTTCATAATTTTAGACAGGAAAGTCAAGACTTTTTAGAGTGAATTGTGTTTTTCTTATGACAAGGAATTTAAAATTGTTAAACAGTTAATGTTTTATAGAAAGGAGTGTATGAATTGTAGCAGTGAATGTTTCTGAGTTAATTAATACATTGAAGTAAGAGTTGTAGCTGTAAATATGTTGGAGAATCTGAAGGTGTGTGGGAGATACTCGTGTTGGAGAATCTGAAGGTGTGTGGGAGATTCTCGTGTTGGAGAACCTGAAGGTGTGTGGGCGATACTCTTGTTGGAGAACCTGAAGGCGTGTGGGAGATACTCGTGTTGGAGGAGCATGAGGTGTGTGGGAGATACTCGTGTTGGCGAACCTGAAGGTGTGTGGGAGATAATCGTGTTGGAGAACCTGAAGGTGTGCGGGAGATACTCGTGTTGGAGAATCTGAAGGTGTGTTGGAGATACTCGTGTTGGAGAATCTGAAGGTGTGTGGGAGATACTCTTGTTGGAGAACCTGAGGTGTGTGGGAGATACTCGTGTCGGAGAATCTGAAGGTGTGTGGGAGGTACTCGTGTTGGAGAACCTGAAGGTGTGTGGGAGATACTCGTGTAATGCTTTGAAATCAAAAAGTCTGTGTAATCACTGAAACTGGTATTTTCTTATGTCATTGATGGAGATATCTGGGCCTGCTGTGTACATGAAAATCATGCTCAAGCCGAATACTTAATTAAACTATCACTTTTTCAATGATTTACGTGAACCGAGACCAGAATCAATTTCTATATAAATGTACATGATTTCAATGAGTTACAAGAAAGTTGGCTGAAGAACAAAATTCATGCTGAAGCATGTATGTGGTTTTCTGAATACAGGCCTAGATATAGGAGTTTTAACCTTACCCTTTGTATTCCTGATTAAATCTATCATGTTTATGCTGGCATAAAGGATAGGGAAATTCTGCTCTCAAGGATGTAGAATAAGGGTCAGAGCCAAGGCTGTGCTGAGATTGAGTTTGGGTCAGAGCCAAGGCTGTGCTGAGATTGAGTCCTAACTCTACACCTGAGGATAGAACTTTCCCATCCTCCGTAGCTACACTCTATATAATGATTGACTCATTTTCTCTAGCCTCTTCCTTGGAATTTGATTGAAATCGACAACTGACATAAATTCCATATGATACAGAGCTAGAAATCTCAACCCTTAGGATATGGTAAATCCTTTACCTCCACTTTATTTAAAACTTTAACCCTTTCACCCCTACGTAACTTTAGTAGACTCTACCGTGCAATGATCCAGATGAGTCTATTATGGTCTACAGTGGTGAAAGGCCTTATAGAAATATTTGCCTGTGATATTTTGTTTCAACCCAGTATAATTTTGTTTTACCAGACACTGCTTTGCCTAGTGTATAGTGAATAAATTAGTACAGTATATTGGTCTATTGTTATATTTCTATATCAGATTTCAATGTTTTTAGAATTGAATGTCCCATATATATAAATTAGATTGGAGAACATCATGTTAGTTGTTAAACTTGTAAGCTGTATACCGGAAAATTTTCGCTGCAGTTTATTTTTTGCCCTTTGCTATAAAGGGCAAATTTATTGTAACGAATATTTGTACACAGTTTACTCCACATAGAAATAAAGTACCGGGTACATGTGAAGGCGAAGTTTACTCCAGGGGAATAGAGATTTTACCATTAAAGGGCGAAGTTTACTCCGGGGGAATAGAGATTTTACCATTAAAGGGTGAAGATTCTGGGGGAATAGAGATTTTACCATTAAAGGGCGAAGTTTAGTCCAGGGGAATAGAGATTTTACCATTAAAGGGCAAAGTTTACTCCATGGGAATAGAGATTTTACCATTAAAGGGCGAAGTTTACTCCGGGGGAATAGAGATTTTACCATTAAAGGGCGAAGTTTACTCCGGGGGAATAGAGATTTTACCATTAAAGGGCGAAGTTTACTCCATGGGAATAGAGATTTTACCATTAAAGGGCGAAGTTTACTCCGGGGGAATAGAGATTTTACCATTAAAGGGCGAAGTTTACTCCGGGGGAATAGAGATTTTACCATTAAAGGGCGAATATTAGACTGGGCGAAATTTCCTCGGTATACAGCAATTAACATATTTACTTTGTATTCTTATGTGCTGTGAATTACATCATCACTTACAAATATTATGACATTAACATTACAAGACGGTGGTTGTACATCCTACATTTGTTTGATATCATTGGATCATTTGACGAAGCATGATGGCCAAGTCCATGTTCATACTTTCAACCATCAACTATTTTTCTGTGTCAAAACTCTGAAATTTTGATGTGTCTCTCAGTAATCATCTCATGTTTTTATAGAACAAATATTATGCAGCAAGCAAATCCGAAGTGTACATAATTAGAAAATTAAAATCTATTTTATTTTTAAGTATATTTTCACAACTTTTGTAAGACACTATCAAGAAGCTGAAAATTATTTAACATGATTTGATCTAGTCTCGACTTGGTTACCATGCACTCCTGATTTACTGGTTACTATTGGTTCCCCTGCTGTTCCTGATCAGGTTACCATGCACTCCTGATTTGCTGGTTACTTTTGGTTTCCCTGCTGTTCCTGATCAGGTTCCCATGCCCTCCTGATTTGCTGGTTACTTTTGGTTTCCCATCTGTTCCTGATCAGGTTACCATGCCCTCCTGATTTACTGGTTACTATTGGTTCCCCTGCTGATCCTGATCAGGTTACCATGCACCCCTGATTTGCTGGTTACTGTTGTTTTCCCAGCTGTTCCTGATCAGGTTACCATGGACTCCTGATTTGCTGGTTACTTTTGGTTTCCCTGCCGTTCCTGATCAGGTTACCATGCCCTCCTGATTTACTGGTTACTATTGGTTCCCCTGCTGTTCCTGATCAGGTTCCCATGCCCTCCTGATTTGCTGGTTACTTTTGGTTTCCCTGCTGTTCCTGATTAGGTTACCATGCACTCTTGATTTACTGGTTACTATTGGTTCCCCTGCTGATCCTGATCAGGTTACCATGCAGTCCTGATTTGCTGGTTACTGCTGGTTTCCCTGCTGTTCCTGATTAGGTTACCATGCACTCTTGATTTACTGGTTACTATTGGTTCCCCTGCTGTTCCTGATCAGGTTCCCATGCCCTCCTGATTTGCTGGTTACTTTTGGTTTCCCATCTGTTCCTGATCAGGTTACCATGCCCTCCCGATTTGCTGGTTCTTGTTGGTTTCCCTGCCGTTCCTTATCAGGTTACCATGCACTCCTGAGTTGCTGGTTACTGTTGGTTTCACTGCCGTTCCTGATCAGGTTACCATGCACTCCTGATTTGCTGGTTACTTTTGGTTTCCCAGCTGTTCCTGATCAGGTTACCATGTTGTATTCCTGATTTACTGGTTACTGTTGGTTACCATGGTCTCATGGTTCAATGATTACTGTCAGTTACCATACCATGGTTTCTCATTATTTGTTATGGTCAGTTACGATACATACTCCAGATTTATTGGTTACCATGGTATCCTCCTGGTCTACTGTTGGTTACTAAGGTGACCTCTTATTTTCTGGTTGCCATAGATTACAATATGATATACTTCTGGAGTTTTCTGGCTAAATTGCTTATAACTGGTATTAATTCTTATCCTCAATGGTTAAACTTCACACTGGCTCAAACTTTAGTTTCCATATAAAGACTTGTTAAAGAATGCATTTATCTTTTATGTATATGCTACACAGATAATATTTAATTACCAAATATTTTAATTTTTAAATAAAACATTGTAATGGATTTTTAGAGTTTTGTCTAATGTCATTTTGTGACCTTTGAGATAGTCCACTGTAATCTTCACTGGAAAGCTTGACTAGACCTACATTTGTTCAGTATGTAGCAAGTTACACACAGTAATATTGTTACTACTTGTATATCCTGACCATATCCAGGTGTGCTGTGACATTCTAGGATGTAGTATATTTGTTTGGGTTATATTTGCTACGGTCATATGAAGAGGGGCAACTAAGGATCTATTTTAAGGTCATTAATGTCCCCTACACGCGATCCCAATCTCCCTAGTCGGACGCTTTACCACTGAGCTGAAGGGACATTCCCTCCAGCGCAAAGCTAGAAAGCGACTGTTATCCTATGTACAATTAAAATCTGCCACACTACTGCCCCCTTTTTAAATGTGTTCTCCTTGAACGCCACAACCCAGGTCCTAACTCCCCGTCACCACAGGGAGGGCCCCCCAGACACCGTCGTTTGTAACAGGAAAGAGAGTCGTGTGCTTCCAAGAGGGATCAAACCCGCGATCCCAGACTTCCTAGTCAGACGATCTACCACTGAGCTGAACGGAAATTCTCTCTAGATGGAAGCTAGAAGGCGACCGTAATCCCATGTACAATTAAAATCTGCCATATACCAATTGAATTTCAGTATTTGGTATGAAAACAAAGAAACATTGATTCCAGTTAAATTTGTTTATTAGTCATTTTATGATCCTGATTTTCCATAAAGGTATATAAAAATCTCAAGTAGACAAAGTTTAATGACTAAGTGATACAAAGTGGCAACATAAACCGTTACTTATATCTGTATTTACACGACAACAGCAGAGTACAAGGCATCTAAGTCGTCCACAAATACCTCAAACCATGTAAATCAGCCATCACAATGAAGTGGAATTACAGACTTGGGTGGTCAGGTGATTCAATGATTAGCACACTTGCCTTTCACATAAAACGGCCCGGGTTCGATTCCCCAATTGCATGTGGGAAAAAACCCATTAAGTTATCTGCCACTCTAGACCATCTGGGTTTTCTCGGAGTACCCTGTCCTTCTCCCATATCAACACTCCCTGCGCACCTCTATCCGGGCCAACAAGGCTGATTACTATAACTTTGTAACCCGTTTCATAATTGTTGTAAAATAAAAGTTTAAAAGCTACTGACAGAAATTTCTACAGTAATATCAATACTTAAGTCTCTCTGCTCCTTAGTCCAACTCTTCTGTACAAATTGTTGATTCAGGGAAAGTGAATATACCAACAATTATGTATGCGAGACAAAACATTCTTACTATTATATCAAAAGTGAACAAGCTACCATCAAAATGATTTGAACAATAAGAAAATGTGTACTCCGTTCATGGGGTGGGATTGCAGTGGACACAAAGCGAATTTTATAAAATCTAAAAGGCATTGGTTTCTGAGTAATATAGTCAATGAAAATTAAGTTATTTTATAACAATGGTCAATCAATAGTCAAGAAGTGGACACAGTGCGAGTCCCAGGTGAGGTTGGAATGATGGATAAAGCACAGTAATAAATACAAAACATGTCTACAGGTTTCACTGTAAGTAATTTCACTCTCTGATTTGTGCCTTTTTTGGTTTCATATTTTGCAGGCATAGAAATTTCATTGTTCATGTATCCAACCATATAACAACAGTATACAACATTAATAATTTAGGACAAGTATTTTAATTTGTTTCATCACATAACCACTTATATAATTAATGATGTTAATGGTTTTACTATAAGGAAGTTCACACTATGACCTATGAACTCCACAACAAAGCATAATTACCCTGGGGGCATTAATTGACATCACCAGTACAGGACTAGTTCTTTCATTCAATGAACAACATATACACACATAATCGATCTGTGATATTTATAGTATACATTCTCACAAGTCAGTGGAATAGACCACAGTCTACTCTTTCAAAATCATACTCTGTCAAATAGGTGTGTACCAATACAAACTTTAGACCAGTACAGATACAAGTTATGTACTAGTAGAGATAAAACTGTTTAAAAGTGAAGCACAAGCTGTGCACGAATAAAGGTACAAGTTGTGTACCAGTAGACATACAAGCTGTGTACTAGTAGATATACAAGGTGTATATTGGTAGAGATACAAGCTGTGTATATCAGTCGAGATATAAGCTGTGTACCAATAGAGATACAAGCTGTGTATATCAGTAGAGATACAAGCTGTGTATATCAGTAGAGATACAAGCTGTGTACCAGTAGAGGTACAAGCTGTGTACCAGTAGAGGTACAAGCTGTGTACCAGTAGAGATACAAGCTGTGTACCAGGAGAGGTAAAAGATGTGTACCAGTAGAGATATAAGCTGTGTACCAGGAGAGGTAAAAGATGTGTACCAGTAGAGAAATAAGCTGTGTACCAATAGAGATACAAGCTGTGTACCAGTAGAGGTACAAGCTGTTTACCAGTAGAGGTACAAGCTGTTTACTAGTAGAGGTACAAGCTGTGTACCAGTAGAGGTACAAACTGTGTACCAATAGAGGTACAAGCTGTTTACTAGTAGAGGTACAATCTGTGTACCAGTAGAGGTACAAACTGTGTACTAGATGATATAAACCAATTCAGTGTAATCAGATACTTGTTCATGTACCACCAGAAAAGCATTATTAGGTATTTATAAAATCTTAATAATTGCTTGTACACAGTAATAAATAGGTAAAGACATTAAAATGACAGCAGAAATTTGTTCAGGTTCAGCAGTTGCTTGCAACAGTTTCATATTATCCTTCAGAAAAATCAAAGCAGTAATGATAGATTGAGACAAAACATTACATGTGTTCTCCCTAAATTTCCTAGACACGATAAAATGTGAGAAAAAAAAAATCATTTAAAAGTTCATGGACATTTTAGGTGCTGATATAACATGCAATTAAACACATTCTTCTATCAGCTTCACTCCTCGACATAACGATGAACCCCACCCCTGGAGTTGGGTGTGTCACCTGGTTTACATATTGTGTGGTCTTGCTCGCCAGGGCTCTTCAAACCTGTCATGGGGTAACGGTGTACAGTGGGTTGTATCAAAGTTCTTCAGGTGCTTGGTTGCCTGGATGGAAAGAGAATCTCCCCATTAAAAACTAAAATCACTTAAGTCAAAGTGATTGGGCACAAGTTACAACATTACTGTGTAAAATTAAATATATCAAACAATTCAAAATACCAGCCAATACCTTTATCACTCTATTTATCAATTAACACAATGTATAAATCATTATACTGTAAACCTTTGTAAATGTGAGCGATAGTCGTATTTTACTGCTTTTCGTACTTTAAATATTGCGCTAAACTTTGATTTATTCAAAGTGCCTGTACATTGTTTCTATCACATATTTTGTGGGTATGCCGATGCCACAATGTACTCATCTTGTCAAATCTAGTAATGCATTGAAATTTTTGGTTGTCCGCAACTTGTACGCATACTGTAATATACATCAATCAATACAATAGATAAATTAACACCACTCGTAGTACTGTATAGTGGGTAATTTTCGCTATATTCACAGTCACCAAGGATAGCGCGAAATTAGCCAGTGAATATTGACACCACGAAGGGGATAATAGAAAGCATCCGAATGCCGAATAATGAAGATAGAACAACAACATCATTATTTTACGTTATATCAATAAAACAATTGTGAAATAAATCCCATTGCCCAAATACAAAACAACCCTTGTGAGCGCAATATTTAATCGTCACGAACAAGCTTGATCGTGACAACCGCGAAAATATTAGCCTGCCATAAGGGATATAATCATAGTGTATACTTACTAGATATAATGTCATTTTCTTTTTTAAGTCATCAGAAAACCCTGCTCCTATGTAAAGAAATGAGATTGGAACGAGATGATCTAGAGTTATATACAGTACAAAAGAACTGTGCCAGGATTGTATACAAGATAACCCTAACGGCAATGTGGTATAGGGATATTACATGTATGCCCGATGGCAATGTGGTATAGGGGTATTACATGTATGCCCGATGGCAATGTGGTATAGGGGTTTTGCATTTATGCCCGATGGCAATGTGGTATAGGGGTTTTACATGTATGCCCGATGGCAATGTGGTATAGGGGTTTTACATTTATGCCCGATGGCAATGTGGTATAGGGGTATTACATGTTTGCCCGATGGCAATGTGGTATAGGGGTATTACATTTATGCCCGATGGCAATGTGGTATAGGGGTTTTACATGTATGCCCGATGGCAATGTGGTATAGGGGGATTACATGTATGCCCGATGGCAATGTGGTATAGGGGTTTTGCATGTATGCCCGATGGCAATGTGGTATAGGGGTATAACATGTATGCCCGATGGCAATGTGGTATAGGGGGATTACATGTATGCCCGATGGCAATGTGGTATAGGGGTTTTGCATGTATGCCCGATGGCAATGTGGTATAGGGGTATTACATGTATGCCCGATGAAAATGTGGTATGGGAGTATTACATGTATGCCCAATGGCAATGTGGTATAGGGGTATTACGTGTATGCCCAATGGCAAATGGTATATGGGTATTACATGTATGACCGATGGCAATGTGGTATAGGGGTATAACATGTATGCCCAATGGCAATGTGGTATAGGGATATTACATGTATGCCCGATGGCAATGTGGTATGGGGATATTACATGTACGCCCGATGGCAATGTGGTATAGGGGTATTACATGTATGCCCAATGGCAATGTGGTATAGGGATATTACATGTATGCCAGATGGCGCCCTATGGTTCAAATCTGATATAAGTGATAATGCTTGCCGAGTCCCTGTCTTGAAATTATGAAATGTAGGTCGGAATATATAATTTGTTTTTCTTCAATCAATTTTTTTTTCCAGATCAAATTATTGAAAAAATTAAAGGAATAAGGCAAGTTGGCACTGCTTACTTGGGGATTCCATATAATCCTGTCTCAAATTCAACATTATATCTATACCTTCAGTTACATACATAAAATACATGTAGTAAAAATCATGTCATGCACCTAAAGATTTTGTCCCATTTCTAAGGCTGTAGGACAAATATATCGACTGCAATACAAGAGTGTAGAAAAGAAATTTCTCCCTGCCTTCACAGACACAGCCGGTACAACCCCTTGGGGGAGATGGCCTCATGCAGAACAGCACACGCTAAATTGTGATATGATAAAAAGTGAATAGCGTTATTCAAACCTGGCAGACTACTGACGGTGGAGCTGTGACTGAAATAACAGGAGGGGAGAAAAATAAATCTTTCCCTACCTTGAGGATGTAACAGAAACTTCCAAACATCTGGGTTTTAAATTGGTTTACAAAAACAAACGTCCCTCTGGTTTGAGATTTTCTGTCACACCCTCAAGGTTCGGGAAGATTCTATTAACCCATTGTTCATGAAGTGTTGGATTTTCAGACTGATAAACAGACAACAGCAATGTACTAGGTACATTGTCCATGTGGTGTTTTAGTATGAGACTTACCAATATCTGACGGGAATGTATCGTTTGTGTGCCCGAGTTCCCGCATACATTCATTTTCATCCACACCATGGTCAACACACAACATATCTAGAACAGAGGAAAGGTGTCACATACATCTGCTGTCTGACAAGTTTTAGTCATGTGACATACATATCTCACTGCAATAAAAAAAAATCATTTAAAGAATCCTTATCCCATTGCAGGCCAAACACTAGAGAGTTCCACTGTATTTTTTTTGTACATGCAGTAACCTCCCTTTTATTTCATTGTGGGCCAGCTTTCCTCCATTGATCAAGTAGCTCAGTGTTAGTTAGAGCAACAGTATAATGATTGTCAAGGGTTTGGATACTGGTCTGGCCTGTCTGCACCCAGAACACTGGTGATGCTTACACATAAAATTGAGCAGAATAAAGAAATGTGTACACTTTAAATCCCGGCAAGTGTAAACACTTTTTCAGCATTTCTTTGTCCTTCTTAACTTTTTGTACTTTGCAAGGTGTTCCGAAACAGACTTACAGAAGTTGTGATTTGCGAAATTAAACCCCCTGTGAATGATTTCTTGACACAAAATCGTGAAATTTTAACCCCGCAAAATTTAACAACTGAACAGTATTCTCATGCCGGAAACAACTTTCCAATGTACAGTGACAGTACAAACATCTTTAAATCAATAACAAAATTGATGTGCCAAAAAATATTTTTTGAAATTAAAATTCAGAATTTAGAGGTGTCCTTGTAAAATTGTTCAAGACCAAAAAAGAAACATATGAACTAAAAAAAAATATATGAAAAATTCACAGAAATTTTTGTTTGTTATTGAATGAATTACCAAATCAATACTTGTACTTCATTTTTCTACATCATTATTTAAGATTCTACTAATGATACTTACATTGTCTTTCTGTTTTCTCAGCTAACCATCTTGTAAGGACAGACATAGTTGTATCGTCTACAATATTTGGGTACCTAAACAAGAAACAAAACAGTGTACAGTAAAATAGGTTTATAAGCAACCTCTGAAAGAGTAAGACACCTCTAGTCTATAGTAAATCTCTCTTCTTATACGGAAAGAGGACCCCCAACAAGAAATTCTCTTGGCCAAGGGATATTCCATGCCAAATTTGATTCAAATCTCTTCATCCATATATAAGGATTGATCAGAATTATTTCAATGTTCATGCCGGTATGAATGCAAATCGGTTATGAATGCGATTTCTTATTGTAATACTTATAGAGGAACTTGACTGTAAATCAGTCGTCACTGGACCTTCACCCATCTATAGTGACCACCTGTCAAAAGCAACCATTTTTAATGATCCCCCGAGAGGTTGCTGCAGACTAATTGATGTATTAAAAGTACTTACCTATGCTTTAGAAATCCTACTAACAAGTCATTCCCTCTGTTGCTGGGCAAGGACATCATTGCGGTCTCCCTGCAAACAAATTAGGATAACATTCAGTCTGTGCTTTCTGCTCTGAAATATACAGAGCAGAGCAGCTCTATTTCTCTGTCTATTATAGCACACTACTGAAAACAAAAGGCCCATAGGGCTGGAGATACTGCATATAGGACGAATTTAACGTAGTCATAAAATACTACCCATGTCACATCTAATGGGTTATTGTGTGGCAATGCAGTGATAGTATATTCTACGCAGTGCTTACCTTAAACTTAAAGGACAGATTGTAAGCATTTAGTCCTAAAGTACTTACCCCATACTCAGTGGACGGTTGTTATACTATGGTGCCGTGACATGTTGACCAGTTCACTGATGTGAGCCAGCATTAAACTTGAGGTGTGCTGTATTAATCACTTAGAGAGAATTGAAACTTGCACTTGCACAATGCATTAAAAGAGGTGACACTCCTACTTTCTCTTTTCATGTATGTTACATTGACAACCTCAGCTTTTACTGAACTATGGTATGTTAAGTTGACGGGATGTAAACATTAAGTTCTGGATGTTAACTTACCCTATTTTTAGTGAACGGGTAGTAATCATTTCATCCTGAGTTCTTCTGATGAACAGAACAGGGCCTGGATACCTATATGATACATACAAACAATACACCATTATGATTTCTGACTGAGATCAGGGCCTGAATATCTAAAAAAGTACATACAAAGAGTTCAATATGATGAGTTAGACCCTATACTGATTTTTGGGGACGATCATTTCCAGTTTAGCTATACTATTTTTAAGTCAAAATGTAAGTCAATTTTCCACAGAATTTCTTTTACAGTAATAAAACCAGCCCAGCCATGCACAGAAGACTTACTGACAAATCTGTTCCAAATTGTTCAGATTCAGGTAGGTTTTTATGGTGCGGGAGACAAGCCCTTCTGCAATAATAAAATCAACGCCATCAATCATCAAATAATGCTTAATCTACAAATTGCAAGCTACTGTCCAAG
Organism: Mizuhopecten yessoensis; assembly: GCF_002113885.1. Taxonomy (NCBI): domain Eukaryota; kingdom Metazoa; phylum Mollusca; class Bivalvia; order Pectinida; family Pectinidae; genus Mizuhopecten; species Mizuhopecten yessoensis. Next base: position 189,240 of record NW_018480032.1, on the reverse strand, counting down.
TATTGAAGTATACTTTTACTGTTTATCTTGAAATTTTTGCTGCAGTTTAACCTTTGCCCTTTTTCGTTCCATAAAAA
>NW_018480032.1:151735-188977 GCF_002113885.1 Mizuhopecten yessoensis | reverse complement strand
GATACGTATACCAGAGTAAAATATTGTTTGCCTAAGTAGTATTGTTTTAATGTGGTATACTCCCAATTTGATCTCTCATGCCGTCTTGCCTGCTGTTATCTCCACAGGTTCAGTGGCAAAGCTCTTTCCTTCAAAGTCTTGTTTATTTTGTTTATACTCATGATCATGCTCAGGACTTGAGATGCTGCTACTCAACGTCAACTTAGTGGTTTATCAGTTTAGTACTTAGTGTGCCTGTTACTGTATATTCGTTAAGTATTATATACTCGCAGATCTAATCAGCCGTCTAGCCTGCTGTTTACATCACAGGTTCAGTGGCGTTTTCTGCCTTTCAGATCCACGGTTTTCACCTGGGTCATTTTTATAGAGCATACCTACCTGCTGTCTTCACCACAGGTTCCATTTAGCTAATACGGTTGATAGTTAGCCCGGCTTTCTTTCCTGTGTATATCACAGGTTCAGTGCCAATTTTTTTTTTTTTCTTCTAAGCTACTAGCTCTACCTGATGTTTTTTATGTGCAGTGTCAGTGTCATCAGTTCAATTATTTCATTCTGTCAAACCTGAGGTTGCATCACTTGGGTCTATTTTACATTCCTATTCAGTAGCCTCCATCTGATAGACCTGCTGTTCAACCCACAGACAATGTGTAGCATGAAGGTATGAGAAAAATGTAAACTTTCAACTGATCTACGAATCAAAATACCTACCGAAGAGTAGAGAATAAAGAACATTTACAAATACATTGCATCACTCATCCCTTTGAATAATGAGAGCTTTTTTTTGGTTAAACTCAATTTGCTGAAAAAGGATTCCACAATATGTCAGTGACGCACAAAAACATATACTGTCTTTGAAATTTGTTTAGAGTCCATCTGGGATAATTAATGAATTTATTCACAACTGGAGACACATTGAACTCTGCCAATTCAAAGGTTGGAATAATTCATTATGACTTACTGGCAAACTGAGGCATCCTGGCAACAGCTAAAGGCTCTACGTGATCAAATGTGGCATCAAGTGTCTGAAACATTTTAATTATTACCATCATTTAATTTATTCTGAAATTCCAATCAATTCGTAAAATAATACTTAAATAATATTAAGTTTTCCAGCCCCAAGTCAAAATTGTAGGAGTAATGATCCTGACAAATATATCTAGAAAAAAAAGAGTAACAACAAAAATAAGACGAACAACAAACAGGCTGAAAACAGTCTCCTTGTCCCAGTCCCCAAGATGTTTGACATGATCTACTTGATGGCTACCTAAATATATGGACAAGATGTTCTACAAGGATGTCCACTTTGGCCTACACTGGCCTTTGAAAATGACAAAATTCATTTTACTAGAGTTATAAACTTTGCAAAGTATTTGAAATATTTGAAAAAAAACTATGTGAGGGCAGATATTAAACACTGACACTACTTACCACCGATTTGATGTCAGGATAGTTCTTTGCGGCCCAGGAGGCAGGGTAGCCGCCTATTGACCACGCAAACAACGAGATGTTGTCCGGGGTGAAGTTCAGCTTCTGAATGGCGTACTGCATCACAGCATCGATAGCATTCTGGTCCTGCTCAGGTGTGGGGGAGCCCTGTCATTGTATTTGAAATACTGATAGTGATCATCAAGTTACACTAATGATTCCCTAATGGTCCTTTGAAACAGGTGAGCTAAAAAGTACTTAGGAGATTGAACCTGACAAACAAGAAATCATCAATGTGAACATACCAGTTAAACAGCAATAATGGGAGACAAAACTCACAGAACTCCCGGCAAATCCTGGATGGTTCCAGCCGAGAACGGAGTACCCAGCATCAAGTGGTGTCTTTGTACAGCCAATCTCATAGAAACCGGAATTCCCTTCACACGTTATCACCTGGGTAGAAACAACACCTGACTGTATTAACAGATGTCGGTATGTGGTTGTATTTTGTTTTTATTATCCGTCTGCCATTATAGTACTCTGAATTATAACAGCTATTATATTTCTTGTATAGTTCCAGCAAAGTACATAGCAAAACCTACAAAATTCCTTACAAAGTCTGAATGGTACAACCACCTGTACAAGATGTCAGATCTGTATAAGATGTAATATCTGTAGAAGATGTGAGATCTGTACAAGATGTAAGATCGGTATAAGATGTAAGATCTGTACAAGATGTTAGATTTGTATAAGATGAAAGATCTGTATAAGATGTAAGATCTGTACAAGATGTAAGATCTGTACAAAATGTAAGATCTGTACAAGATGTAAGATCTGTACAAGATGTAAGATCTGTACAAGATGTAAGATCTGTATAAGATGTAAGATCTGTATAAGATGCTAGGTAGTTTTTGTACCTGATATTAATTTTCATTTCTTATTCTTCAATCTTGAGAACAATGGAAAAGTTAGAATAAGACATGTTTTTGGCCTCAGGAATTCTTCAAGTTTTTAAAATTAAAAGTTCAACAAATTATTTACTGATAATGACTGACAATTTATTTTCCATCATTCAAAATTAAAGAAAGCAAGCAAAGGATGAGTGTCTATAAGGCCCCTTTTTGAGCCCTGGTATATTCAGATTTTCACCTCTTTAATTTGTTCAAAGATGTCCTATTGTATTACATGTGGAAAAACGAAGGTAAAAGTTTGACCGAAAGTGGGTTTTTGGGAGAACCAAAAGGGGTAGGGTAAATCACAAATATAATTTGCTGTTTTCAAAATGAGCTTAAAAACCAAAATAATACCATTTCTGTTTTTGGAAACATGTGTAAATTAAACAGGCATATAAAAGAATGAAAAATAACCAAAAAATTATCATTACTTAAAGATTGTTTATATAAAATGGAGGATTAAGTCAGGGGGGTTGTTTTAGGTATTTTTCAAACGAAAAGTGTTTTGTTTTCTCAATTATTTCGTTTCTAATTTGTATTTTGAGTTGAAATTTACAACTTTACTCATTTAAGTAGACTTACATAAAATGCATATTCACTACACACTTTCCTTTCGTTTTATATTGAATTATGGCTTCTGGACACATCTCAAACTTGGCTATTTCAAATATCTCCCAATCTTAAGTGAATTAAAAAGGGCAGGACACCCTTTATATGCTATAAGTATAAGATATTAATTGTTAATATTGTATATCATATATATCATACAATGTATAATATTTGCTCAACACCTGTGGCTGAAGTGGGTTCCAGGTCCTGACTTGTGTTTTATTTATCAAAGTTAACTTACAAATCAAAAATGGCATTTGCCACCACAACTACTGTAAAATGATTAATTAAATATATGAAGTTTGATTTGCTTGTAATTTTAAGTCTCCTAGCCTCAAGGGAAGTATCTGTTTTAATTGTTACAGTTAACCCATTTCATAGTTTTATCAATTGTTCTGCCTATTTACAATAATAAGGGCTAATTGTCCATAAAAGGCATTTTTGGATAAGCATGCAACTTGGCATAGATCTTAGTTATATGATGATATTTAATTTGAGAAAGTTTCATACTTATCCCAAAATGCCTTTTTACTTAATTTTTTTTTCTCTTTTGTTTTGGAGTACAATTGTTTTTATTTAACTTAATGACTGAGAGTATCATCAATCAAACCCAAACTAAGGTATGTGTACTACCCCTCACCAGCGTTCTTCCCGCCTGTCCCGGTGTTCCTCGGCGGTCTATAAACATGGTGTCTATCTCGTTTTTGTCCTCCGTCTGCACCTTACATCTCCTCCCCTGGCACTGTAATACAGACACAACATATACCCCAATACGGCATCAAGCATACACAACATACAAGTTATACCTCAGTACTGTGTTCTCAACTCATTCAACCCTGAAGACACATTTGAACTCTTCTTATTCAGAGGTTGGAATAGTACATCATGAAATTGCAGGGTTGAACAAGTTAATATAGGCAGATGTGATAACATATCTTCCATACGTGTTAACATATCTTCAACCGGTCATCATTTCTGCTGTACTTTCCTCTGCTAAAGTCATGTTTAAGTCATCACAAAGAAAAGTGTTGTTATTAACATTACTTAAGCTGAAGTTAATCACCATAGTTCACCATCGATAAACCCAGGGGGTCAATATAATGAAAAGGTGTGAGGGCTTATTTCTGAATGAAACACATTTGTTAGAACAAAGATTGGACGCCATCTTGGATTTTCTGTCTTGAAATATATGGAGGTAATCAATTTCATGGCTTGAATTCAGAAAAAGACACGGACATCTTGTTCAGCAACCATATCCTATTTCACTTGTAAATATCAATTCATTTTTAAGTAAAAAAATAAATTCAAGCAATAATTGGTGAAACGAGAATAACTGAATCCATTATATATATATATAACACTTACATCATCCACCAGCCTTCCCCTCTCCTGGATCAGCATGTTTTCTTAAAATAAGAAAACAAGAAATGGTGAGAAGATAATTGAGCTGAGCATTAGACATCCCTCGTTGACCAAAGGAGTCATTATATTACATCTGTAATTGAAACAAGAGGCTCTAAGGCATCAAACCATCATCTGGAATTAACTCTCAAAAAAGGACCGAATTTGGCACTTACAGCTGTAAAGAAAAATAAATTTCAAGCAAAGCAAATACCCAATGAAGATTGCATTAAACTTTGACCCTTGGAAGTGCAACATTTTTAGGGCCAAAGGTCCAGATTTTTCAGTGGAGGCACAAGGTTACTATAGTGTTATAGAAATACCCCAAACTCAATCCACAATCTGTGATTTTTAATTACATACTCTCCCCTTAATAAGATAACAGACATAATTCTCACCCTACGACAATAGGGAATGTGACATTTTATCATCCCAGGACAAAAGGGGATGTGACATTTTATCACCCAAGGACAATAGGGGATGAGAGATAATTTTCACCCTATGACAATAGGGGATGAGACATTTTATCAACCAAGGACAATAGGGGATGAGACATTTTATCATCCCAGGACAAAAGGGGATGAGACATTTTATCATCCCAGGACAATAGGGGATGAGAGATAATTCTCACCCTACGACAATAGGGGATGAGACATTTTATCACCCCAGGACAATAGGGGATGTGACATTTTATCATCCCAGGACAAAAGGGGATGAGACATTTTATCACCCCAGGACAATAGGGGATGTGACATTTTAGCATCCCAGGACAAAAGGGGATGAGACATTTTATCACCCCAGGACAATAGGGGATGAAAGATAATTCTCACCCTACGACAATAAGGGATGAGACATTTTATCACCCCAGGACAATAAGGGATGTGACATTTTATCATCCCAGGACAAAAGGGGATGTGACATTTTATCACCCATGGACAATAGGGAATGTGACATTTTATCATCCCAGGACAAAAGGGGATGAGACATTTTATCACCCCAGGACAATAGGGGATGAAAGATAATTCTCACCCTACGACAATAAGGGATGAGACATTTTATTACCCCCGGACAATAAGGGATGTGACATTTTATCATCCCAGGACAAAAGGGGATGTGACATTTTATCACCCATGGACAATAGGGAATGTGACATTTTATCATCCCAGGACAAAAGGGGATGTGACATTTTATCACCCATGGACAATAGGGAATGTGACATTTTATCATCCCAGGACAAAAGGGGATGAGACATTTTATCACCCCAGTACAATAGGGGATGAGATAATTTTCACCCTATGACAATAGGGGATGAGACATTTTATCACCCAAGGACAATAGGGGATGTGACATTTTATCATCCCAGGACAATAGGGTATGAGACATTTTATCACCCCAGGACAATAGGGGATGAGAGATAATTCTCACCCTACGACAATAGGGGATGATACATTTTATCACCCCAGGACAATAAGGGATGAGACATTTTATCACCCAAGGACAATAGGGGATGTGACATTTTATCATCTCAGGACAAAATGGGATGAGACATTTTATCACCCCAGGACAATAGGGGATGAGACATTTTATCACCGAAGGACAATAGGGGATGTGACATTTTATCACCCCAGGACAAAAGGGGATGAGACATTTTATCACCCCAGGACAATAGGGGATGTGACATTATTCTCACTCCCGGACAATAGGGGATGAGACATTATTCTCATCAAAGGACAATATGGTGCAAACCATTTTTTCAGAACATGACAATATGGGATGAACTGTTTCACTCATCAACGGACAACAGGGCAGGGCATTTTACTCACCACAGGACAATATGGGGCAAACCATTTTTTAGAACATGACAGTATGGGGTGATTTATTTCACTCACCAATGGACAATGCGGCAGGGCATTTTACTCACCACAGGACAATAGGGTGCGAAACTCACCTAGGAGGGTGTTGATGAGTGCCGTTGAGCCAGGGTACATCATACGGCGACCGAAGGTGTTTGCACACATGTAACTGTCGGGCAAAGAAATATACTTGGTGCAATGCATAAAAAATATCTATTACTCACAAGCTTTTCAGTTGACTAATGTAAACTTCTTTTTTTAAGTTTGAATAACAGTTAATAACATAGAGGAAGGTAAAGTGATATTCATCAAACAACATTACTCATCATTCCCAATAAAACGTGTGCGTGAATATACTGTTCCTATCAAAGTTCAGTGAGTTAGAGGAATAGCACAACAATCTGAAGTCCAGGGTTCAAATCCAAGTCAAGCGCCCTTAAATTTTCACACTGAGAACACTGTTGTTGATTTGAATTCATTATTTTCATCTCTATTATTTTTTCATAAAGTCACACAAGGTACAGTTTTCTTTTCAGAAATGATTTATCGAAGCTATTGCCATGCCAGAAAAAACAGTTTCAAACGCAAAGTAACAATTTTTTGGCAGTGGTACGGGCATCCTTAAATGTGTTTTAATAGGAAATAGTCTTTATTGGTGTTGCCCTTGGGTCTCAAATTGGACCTGGCGGCTCAAGTGAAAGCTTTAAGATACTCTCACATGTCTATTAACATAGAGACTTGTCCTCTTACCTGAACAGTGGGACCTACATTCTCATCTTTCAGTTGGACCTGCCTTCTTACCTGAACAGTGGGCCACGCCCTCTCTTCTGAAATGTGGGTACTCCCTCTCATCTGAACAGTGGAACCTATCATTTCATCTGCTCAATGGGCCCTGCCTCTCACCTCAACAGAGGGACCTGCCTTTTAACCTAAACATGAAGACCTACTCTCTCACATGAACAGGAAGACCTACTCTCTCATCTGAACAGTGAGCCCTGCCTTACCCCTCAACAGAGGGACCTGCAGTTTAGCCTAAATTGGAAGACCTACTCTCTCACCTAAACAGTGGGCCCTGTCTCACACCTGAACAGTGGGACCTGCCCTCACACCTGAAAAGGAAGACCTACTCTCTCACCTGAACAGTGGGTCCTGCCTCACATCTCAACAGAAGGACCCGTCGTCTAACCTGAACAGACAGACATTCTCTCTCACCTGAACAGTGGGCCCTGCCCTCACACCTGAACAGGAAGACCTACTCTCTCACCTGAACAGTGGGCACTGCCCTCACACCTGAACAGTGGGTCCTGCCTCACATCTCAACAGAAGGACCTGCCATCTAACATGAATAAAGGGACGTACCCTCTTAACTGAACAGTGGGCCCTGTATCACACCTCAACAGAGGGACCTGCTGTCTAACATGAACAGTTGGACCTGCCCTCTCACCTCAACAGTGAGGCTTGCCTCACACCTGAACAGTGGGACCTGCTCTCTCAACTTAACAGTGGGGCTTGCCTCACACCTGAACAGTGGGCCCTGCCCTCTCACCTGAACAGTGTGACCTTCCCTCTCACCTCAACAGTGGGCCCTGCCCTCATATCTCAACAGAGGGACCTGCCCACTTACCTGAACAGTGAGACCTGCCCTCTCACCTGAACAGTGGGCCCTGCCTCACACCTGAACAGAGGGACCTGCCTCACACCTGAACAGAGGGACCTGCCGTCTAACCTGAACAGTGGGGCTTGCCTTCTCACCTGAATAATGGGACTGGACCCTCACACCTGAACAATGAAATATACCTTTCATATGAGTTTTAAAGTTGGAGTCTTCCCACTCACCTGAGAACTGACAGTGGGTAGTCTGAGATTGATCCAGCTGCTTGGTGTGGACTACCTTGCTCTCTTGATCTTCTATGAAATTAAAAATAGTATAGTTTCAAATATGAATTGACAATAGATGAATGATACCTTACAGTTGTTCCCGGAAGTTGGACACCGTGACTATATAGATCAAAGCTGTAAATGTATGTCTAGAGTAGATCACCTTCTGTTTTAAAGTTAATGTTAACAAAATGTAACCTACAAAGTGAGACATTTGTATTCATTTAAAGTCACATGTGAAGAAAAGGTATCATATTAACCTATTAAAGCTAGGTAACAAATCATCAGCAGGGCTAGAAATTAATGTTAAATACCATTCCTCAATTGGGGTAGTAGTTTCCCAATTTTACTAGGCCATGTGAGAATTCCACCAACCCAATACTACTCAACAAGATAAGCAATATCAATTTTTGACTCGTCCAATGGGCCAGCAGTTTATAGAACCACTAGTCAGGATGGAAATTTCACTAGTCCACAGCTATGAACCCTCCCTCATTATAAGGAAACGCCCTCATTTTGACCAAAGATTACCATTCCTCCTCGAAACTCCCTCATTCAAGTCCAAACTCACACAAACTCAAAATCTACATTCTCTGATCAAATGATCCCGAGTTAGTGCAGGGTGTGTGTAATGATCATAACAGGTGTGTCTGAATCAAATGAATGCTTTTTGGAGTTATTTTGATAAATAATTAAAAAGGGAAAGATAAATTGAGCAAAGCAGTTTATGTCACCTTTCACACACTTTCTCCCTCATTGGAAAAGAGGAATGATGGAGATCCCCCTCATTGGAGGTTTCAGAGGTTGACACCTATGCTAGTCTCAGACTATCAGACTAACCTTCTGGTCTAGCCCTGAATTAAGTGTATACTTATCTGACAGTTTATGTCGCCTTTCACACACTTTCTCCCTCATTGGAAAAGAGGAATAATGGAGATCTCCCTCATTGGAGGTTTCAGAGGTTGACACCTATGCTAGTCTCAGACTATTGGGCTAACCTTCTGGTCTAGCCCTGAATTCAGTGTATACTTGTCTGACAGTTTATCTAGCCCTGAATTCAGTGTATACTTATCTGACAGTTTATCTAGCCCTGAATTCAGTGTATACTTATCTGACAGTTTATCTAGCCCTGAATTCAGTGTATACTTGTCTGACAGTTTATCTAGCCCTGAATTCAGTGTATACTTGTCTGACAGTTTATCTAGCCCTGAATTCAGTGTATACTTATCTGACAGTTTATCTAGCCCTGAATTCAGTGTATACTTATCTGACAGTTTATCTAGCCCTGAATTCAGTGTATACTTGTCTGACAGTTTATCTAGCCCTGAATTCAGTGTATACTTGTCTGACAGTTTATCTAGCCCTGAATTCAGTGTATACTTATCTGACAGTTTATCTAGCCCTGAATTCAGTGTATACTTATCTGACAGTTTATCTAGCCCTGAATTCAGTGTATACTTGTCTGACAGTTTATCTAGCCCTGAATTCAGTGTATACTTGTCTGACAGTTTATCTAGCCCTGAATTCAGTGTATACTTATCTGACAGTTTATCTAGCCCTGAATTCAGTGTATACTTATCTGACAGTTTATCTAGCCCTGAATTCAGTGTATACTTATCTGACAGTTTATCTAGCCCTGAATTCAGTGAATACTTGTCTGACAGTTTATCTAGCCCTGAATTCAGTGTATACTTATCTGACAGTTTATGTAATAATACTGGTACCGTTACGTTAGGTCACAGTGCAGACTTTCTTGTTATTAAAACACAGTATTTACACAATAGGGATGCATTCAGAGAATGAAAATAAATTGTAAAGTATCAAATGATTACACAATGTACAAATACTTACCCAGCATTGGTAAAAGAGAAATCTGTTGGCCACGCCCAAAATTCAAAATCAAATTCTGATAGTTTTTTATTTCTCTCAGCCTGAAATCATAGAAGAAAAAGGTTTGAACTGTCCCAAACTCATGATATTAAATCCAATTCACAACAATGTCTCAACAGGATTATGATATTTTAAACCCATGAAATTTGGTTGATATTTATAAATATGAATACATGGTTATAGGATGGGGTCTCAAAAACTTTAAAGGAGCTGTCAGGACCCTAGAGGCAATCATGGTAGCATGAATGTATTTGACTAAGAAGAAGGCTAAGAATGTTACTAAGACAGAAGACTAAGCATGTTACGAAGAAAGAAGGTTAAGAATGTTACTATGAAAGAAGGCTAATATTGTTACTAATAAAGAAGGCTAAGAATGTTACTAAGAAAGAAGGCTAAGAATGTTACTATGAAAGAAGGTTAAGAATGTTACTATGAAAGAAGGCTAATATTGTTACTAATAAAGAAAGCTAAGAATGTTACTAATAAAGAAGGCTAAGAATGTTACTAAGACAGAAGGCTAAGAATGTTACTATGAAAGAAGGCTAAGATTGTTACTAACTAGAACACTAACAGGTCAGTAAGGGCCCCGTCTTTTGGCAATATATCCCCCATAATCATCAAGAAGCAATCTGCCCATATAGCTGAGCTTGGCGTTTGACATTTGAACTTCCAAAAGAATCGCAAGGAAGCAAAATATACATTTTACTTGTACTATGATGTGAGTCTTGTTTCCATCCACCTCCATATTTGCTTGGCTAACAGAAATGTAAATACCGGTGCAATACTCATTTGTTAGCTTTGATTTGTTTTATTTCACCTTATATCCCTCCTCCATCAAGAGCCAGGGTCAAAGTCAGAGATCCACTTTGTCTTTGACCTTTACCATTAAACCAATGACCCTGATCTTTGGTCAGTTGACTTATTCTTTAATTCCGACCAACTTTGCTTCTTAATATCATAACAAAATGTTCTTCAGTGAAAAATACAAAACTTGACCTTGACCTTTGGACCGCGTAACCTGGCCCTAAGGTCAGTTGACTCTGTGTTAAGTTCTGAACAACATTGCTTCATAATGTCATAACAAAATGTTCATCAGGGAAAAGGTACAAAATTTAACCTTCACCTTTGACCCAGTGACCTTGACCTTTGGTCAATTGACTCCTTGTTAATTCTGAGCAACATTGCTTTAAAGTGTCATAGCGAAGTGTTCACCAGTGAAAAGATACAAAATTTAACCTTGACCTTTGACCCAATGACCTTGACCTTTGGTCAGTTGACTCCTTGTTTAATTCTGATCAACTTTGCTTCATGTCATAACAAAATGTTCATCAGTGAAAAGATGCCAAATTTGACCTTGACATTTGATTATAATGACCTTGACCTATGACCTCGACTTTTTACCTCAGTGTGTCTCTTTGTTTAATTCCGAACAACTTTGCTTCATATTGTCATAGCGAAATGTTCACCAGTGAAAAGCTACAAAATTTGACCTTGACCCCTGTCCCAATGACCTTGACCTTTGGTCAGTTGACTCCTTGTTTATCAGCCAGGAACAAAATTTGTGGACAGACAGACAGACAGACAAGGTGATTACTATAGGGCACCCGTATCTCCGATACGGGGCCCTAATAAAGAAGCTAAGATTGTTACTAATAAAGAAGGCTAAGAATGTTACTAAGACAGAAGGCTAAGATTGTTACTAATAAAGAAGGCTAAGATTGTTACTAAGAAAGAAGGCTAAGAATGTTACTATGAAAGAAGGCTAAGATTGTTACTAATAAAGAAGTCTAAGAATGTTACTAAGAAATAAGGCTAAGATTGTTACTAAGAAAGAAGGCTTAGAATGTTACTTTACCTGGTTTTGTATTGTAGAAGCCATAGTAAGGATTTGTATAAAGGTGATATAATCCGTATTGCATGATCGGCCTAATCCTGTAAAAGAGAATAACTTTAGTAATGGATATTATTAGTTTTCTCTGGGTCAGGCCGGGTCTACGGGTTCATAGACCTCGTCTAGTCTATAAAGACCAAAGGGGTCTATGAGCCCGTAGACCCTGCCTAACCCGGAGATAACGAATTTGTCACCCTTAAAATCTTTTATTACTTTTTTTTCTGCAAAATTATAAGTCACTTTGTGTGAGTTTGAGTTGTACTTGACTGCTACCAAAATAGCCCCTACCGGACACCGTTTCGGCAATAATTGCAGACAATACACAACCATCTTTGTAATTACCGGTAGCACCCTAGTGGCCTCCTCATTGCCTGCTTCATTGAATTTGCTGTTGTTTTAGATTACTTGTAGGCTATTTAATTCTGTGAATAATTGGCAAACCTCGAATGCTTGAGTGTGTCGGACCCCATCTTTGTTGTTATGAAGAGAGATTCTAGTTTGAGTTAATTTTTATAGACCCCGGGTCTCTAGAAATATAGACCCGGCAATATATCCAATCAGAAAGAGTGTTACAAATTAGAAGGCTGACAATAAGTTATAAACGTATTTGGAGAAACAATAGCCATTTCTGCTCTTACCATTCTACATGTTATGTCTCCTTATATGATCAGAGTATCCCGCCGATCTGATCATCATACTTACTTTCCATTACCCCTTATATTGTCCCAACTTGAGATAATGTTTTAATGCTGCAGGTCGAAACCTGCCTCCACTGCTATATGTACACAATGGCCTAGAAAGTTAGCTGCTGACACAGGTAATAATTCAGACCAACGATATCAACAAGTTTAACGGACTTCCCATTGTTTTTAAGTAAAATCATATACATAATTTGTCTCAAATGCTTACTTGTTTCAAATGGTAATAAGTCAAACACACATGTAAACCTTTTAGATGATTAAGATCTACTAACTACAAATTAATTAATTGTAAATAGTTTCCAGGGATTTTTCTATTTTCACAAAATTTGGAGAAAATATGTTTCCTTTCACTGAACACAACAATAAGAGCACAATAGTTTGTTTTCAAAATACTATACATGTACAGAAAAAGTTGGATTTTTGTATGTTTTCAACAAGTTGTGAAGTTGTTGACCATACAAATTAAGAAAATACAAGACAAAATTGGGAAAATAATAGATTACCCAGTATTTTTTTAGGCCCATAATATACCCGAGAATTGCTGGTTTAGCCTCTGGATTCTGCAACAACGATTTGAGTTCTTACCTCTCAACAACCAGGCTAACAAGTAGATGACACTGATAGAGCAGCCAAACTTTCCCAGACTGACTAAACCGTCCACACAGAAGTAACCTGAGAGGAAAAACATACCTTGTATACACAACGGTTACATTTTCAAAACAAAAACAAAAGTTATTTTAAAAACTTGCTCGAAAAATGCAAGAGATATTTAACTAGCACACTTCTTTGATACGCGAAGAAAGGATGATTTTCATTGACAACCTCTCAAAATTGATCTGAACGACGTTTCTACAGTCATCTTTGGTTATACTACGGTCACCAGCTTGTAATCCTTGTTACTCCAGGAGTTACATTCACTTCATTCTCTGCACCCCTGGACTAAGTCATAGAGAAATTGAATGTTCAGTGTGAACCACCTTGTGGATGAGACAAGAAGACTAGTCCGATCCTTTAATATACATCGAAAGAATCTCGCGGTTGCGTAACGGTAAAATTGACTGGCTTTGAAGTTGGGTGTCACTCCTCTGTCATCTTCAAAGGGCAGGTATTAGCCAAGCAATTGGTCGGATTATTTTTACCCAAGACCAATAGCTAGCAATGTGCCTTCAGTTTCGCTATGACACATTCCAGGGATGCAGAAAGCGAAAGTGAGCATAACCCCTGGGTCCCTATTCATCCAACCGTTCTCATGCTCAAGTATGGATTCTGCGCTCAAACCAACTTCCTTGTAACTCAATTAAATCATGTCAAATGATCAAAAAGTCAAATGAAAACACTGAAAACAGTATTCGGCTTTAAGTCTCATCAATATTTTTTCCAAATCCTTGAAAAAATAGCATTTTATAATGTATTCATAGCCGAAACAAGAAATAAGGTTTAGCACAAATCCATGCTTGAGCATGAGAACGGTAATAAGGGCCCTGGAGTATCGAGGATACCAGTTTGTATACTCACTTCTGAAGTACAACATTGACCAGTTTGTAGTACCAAGCTCTTCTGTACATTTACACTGACCAGTCCCTATAAGACTGACCATGTGCTACTCACCTCTTCTGTACATAAGGGACAGCACGACAGGGGACGTCCAGTAGGAGAATGAGAAACAGAACCTCATCTGTAACAATCAACATATATCTATTAATATAGTTATATATTACAGGAATCTATATCAATCAACATATATCTATCATATAGTTATATATTACAGGAATCTATATCAATCAATATAGTTATATATTACATGAATCTATATCAATCAACATATATCTATTAATATAGTTATATATTACAGGAATCTATATCAATCAACATATATCTATTACTATAGTTATATATTCCCGGAATCTGTATCAATCAACATATATCTATCAATATAGTCATATATTACAGGAATCTATATCAATCAACATATATCTATCAATATAGATATATATTACAGGAATCTATATCAATCAACATATATCTATCATATAGATATATATTACAGGAATCTATATCAATCAACATATATCTATCAATATAGTTACATATTATAGGGATCTATATCAGTTTCAGATGATAATGATGGAAAAAGTCAAAGACTGCTTCACTGAAATAACAAGTTCCAGAAAGAATATGCCCTTTTCTGACTATAAGACATGAGTATTCACATAGAAACACATGAGCTTGTATTCATGAAACCGTTCTCACGCTCAAGCATGTATTTTGTGCTCAAGCCTTATTTCTTGTTGCGTTTATAAAGTAATAATGAAATCTTATGTTGTCAATGATTTGGAAAAACATTGAAGAGACTAAAAGCCAAATACTGTTTTCAATGTTTACATTTAACTTTCTGATAATTTTACATGATTTAAGCGAGTTACAAGAAAGTTGGTTTGAGCACAAAATCCATGCTTGAGCATGAGAAAGGTTTCATGAACACAGGCCCTGATTTTTTAAACAATATTTAGAAAATAATTATTATAGTTCATCAGGTGCTTTAAACCATTAATTTAAAAGACATCATTATCTTACCAACAGGTTCCTGATAGGTTTGACAGCAGCTCTTCTTACAACAGCCATGCATATGACTCACCACACTGATGAACTTGTGACCAAGATAATGTTTGACTCCCCGCACTGATGAACTTGTGACCAAGATAATAATTGACTCATCACACTGATGAACTTGTGACCAAGATAATGTTTGACTCATCACACTGATGAACTTTTGACCAAGATAATGTTTGACTCACCACACTGATGAACTTTTGACCAAGATAATAATTGACTCACCACACTGATGAACTTGTGACCCTTGTTGCATTTAACTCACCACACTGATGAACCTATGACCCTTGTTACATTTAACTCACCACACTGATGAACTTGTTACCAAGATAATAATTGACTCACCACACTGATGAACTTGTGACCAAGATAATGTTTGACTCATCACACTGATGAACTTTTGACCAAGATAATAATTGACTCACCACACTGATGAACTTGTGACCCTTGTTACATTTAACTCACCACACTGATGAACCTATGACCCTTGTTACATTTAACTCACCACACTGATGAACTTGTTACCCGTAGATTCCATTATGTTTGGGTTGTAGATTTGGGCCTGCAATAACAGCAAAATGAGAAAAAAATCAAATGATGTTACAAGATAAATTTTATAAAAATGTTGAATTTTATTTTGTATGTTATTATGATTTCTGTCATTTATTTCCCATTTCTACGATTTAGAGTGAAAAGCAACTAAAGCATGCAAGTATTTATCAATCTGTATGACTTTTTAAAGATACTGTCTAGTCATGTGTCTGGTATCTTAATATGTAAAGGTTCTGTTTCACAATCAATATGCGGTATACTGGGAAATTTTCACTGCAGTTAAACTTTTGCCCTGCACCATGAGGACCAATTTATCAAATTATCATTCCAGCAAATATCAGCAAACAATGTTATAAAGTAATTAAATGCGAAACCCAAAATGAATACTTGGCAAATATGGATTTCAATGGTGAAGGGTTAAAGCTTCCCGATATACAGTATACAATATCACCATAATGATCAGTTTATGTTCCAAGACAGTTGATATGATTACAGCTAGTACAAGAAATGTGTTTTATTGTCAGATGTAAATACGCCTAGGTGAGGCTGATGTGTGTGTAAGTACTCGTCATGTCACAGGAGCTAAGCCCATTTAATAGAGACCCCCACCTCTTTGGAAAAGCTGTTCAGTGCTTTCAGGTGGATTAAGAAAGGAATTTTTAGCTTAAAATACTTTATTTTTGGTATTCTTTTCCAGGGATACATAATTATAATGATCATTCAAAGCCTGTTCTGTATCAGCTGTGGGAATTTAGGTGAACATTTTAAGTTAAAAAGGCCAAGTTAAGATGAAACCTCTTATTATTTTAGTCATATATAGGAGATAGTTGAAGCACTTTGCATTTATTAATAGTTTTTTTTACATCGTACCGAAGCATGCAGCACTCCATAAGGGGATTTGGAAAGAAGGAGGGGATGGTGTGTGTTCCATCCTACTTCATGGGCTTTTAAATGGTCTCCCTAAGGCCATTACTCGGTCATGCCACTATGCTGCATGCAAAAAAAATGACTTAAATTAGACTAAATTATATCAGGAAAATGGTACAATAAATGATAATAAAAAGTATTTATTAGGATTCTATTATTTGTCTTCATTGCAAAATGGAATGCACAAATAATTATTTATATTTGAGAAAAAAACAAAACGATGATGTGCTAGCCCAGGCTTTTTTGCTGCATATAATAGTTACATGCAACTTGGGTACATATCTGCTAACTTCAGTTAACAACTGGCAGACAATAATGTAAACCAAAGTCTGTCATTAAATAAATACATTTTTTATCAGGGATTTTTATCCGATTGTATGCCTAACTTTAACTAGCAGCTGAACGACGGCATACATGCCAACTCTCCCTATTTACGAGGGAGACTCGAGATTTTGGACCCTGAAGTTTAGCCTTTTGAACCAGTGAATAGCTTATAAACTATTCCTATATTCTAAGGTCTATTGATTTCATCTGAAATAACAACTCAAACTATGTCATTTTCAAGGTATTTTTTTGTCTCTAGGGGGTAATACACACATTGTATTTATGTTTTAATTTTGAGCATGCAAAATCTACCCCATGGAAATTTTGAAAAGTCGTCGGATGGTGCCCTTACCAGGTCCAGTGTACATTCTGATGATTGAGCTATTTAGCTTTAAAGACTTATATATCTATATCAATCTATAATTCATTATCTACACTTGTATACATGTAACAGGAGTGGAAAAATATGTCAGACCAGGGTTCAAACTTTGGACTACCTGAACTCTAAACAGACGCTCTACCAATCAAGTTACCTGGTCGCTGACGATTGAACAAGTGCAGCCCCGAAAACACAACTACTAATTAAAACCCAGGTAAATCGAGTTTCCCCTTGTCAATCATTCACCCGTATGTAAAGGAAGCGGAAAAATGCATAAAGCTCTAGGGTTTATGGTGATGTTGACTACGAAAAGCATACAGTTAGAAGTATTTTTTTTATTTTTCATAACTGTGAAATTCCTGAGTTTATTTACATATTTGATATCTTTTTTAGTCAAAATTAATAGTGATAAAGTGTTCTTTTGATGTGATTTGAAAGATAATTACTAAAAGGGCCTATTTCAGATATGTTGATAAACTATTAAAGGTTTTGTTTACAGCTATACGGTATAGTCTGCAGTTTACTGGTCCTGCTCAAAGGAAACCAAATCGGACTAAACCCACTTTCACTTCCTTCTACAGTGAAAACCTGATTGTTGCATCACCTGTCTGTTTTCATTTTTGTGCCTCCGAAATAATTTCGGACCCCTAAGGCACCGATAGAGATCCAATAAAGATGGCATCGTCCCTCGATAGCCTCAAGGTTGCACAAATGAACTGTTTCTTCGGTACGATGACGAGTTCATCGGTGACTTCTATTTGTGTTGTACGAAGGCATTCGAACTTCTCGGACTTATTTGATCGAATGGAAACACAAACGCATCATAGTTGTTAAAATGTTTTATGGAAGGTAATTAAAGAAATCTATAGTAAAGCACAAAACTGACCGAGGTTTCATTTGGACCCATGTGTTGCTTGGAAAAATCCAGAATATTGCTGATTATAGACCGTAGGAGGGTATAGTGTGGTGTAAAACAGACGCCGACGATAGCATACAACTAAGCCTATTTCATATCCAAAAGAAAGTCATGAGTACGGAAGAGGTAAGCTTGATGTAGTTTAAATGTTTTACAGACAATGACACTAAAATGAGCCAAATAACTCCAAAACATAAATTGTACTATCATTTTCGTTTCATTTCCTATTAAACAAAGGATAGGCAACACCTAAGTACAACAAACTTAACATATTATTAAGTAGTGCTGGGAGTCGGTCCGATTTTGAAGATCGATTATCGGACATTCAACAGGTCCAGTACACTGTGCCGATTGAGCTATACGTATAGCTGTAATCGGTGGTAGGTAAATCTTGTACCCCGTTCCCGGACGTGGACTGAAACCCCGAACATAAAGATATTTTAATATCTCATTAACGCGATCGTATTTTTGTAAAAAATATACAATAATTTCAAACATTATTTTCTAAATGTGACAGTTATAAAAATGTTTTATTTGTTACCTATTAATTTAGAAATCAACGTTTAAATGTGTATTTCAAGCGAGTAAAACTTGTACGCCGCAGTCAACCGTGAAAATCACGGTTTTTCACATATAATTAGAAATGTAGGGAAAATTAACATTAAATTTTCAGATATATAGAAGAAAATACCTTACTGTTTTTAATTATGAAATTTTCTTTGAAGTAAACGACATATTTCACATGAAATTCTGACTTTGTTGTGATCGCAGGAGTTTTGTTTACTCCCATACCCATGCTATGGGGACATCACTCCGACAAGACTCGTGCTAAATATGCATAATATGTAAAGCATTTCCAAGCTCGATTTAATCAATGTTTCTGGACAATGGTTTATCTGCTAATTTTCACAGGTTTTGTAAAGGCCTTGTAAATATTAGTAAAGGCTTGCATGAAAGCAACATAAAACCATTAAAATATTCTGGTCCAATTGGACAGTTCGGACCAGAGCTATGTGATACGTTTATGAAATAGGGATGGACAAAATGATATATAATTGTAGTAAGACGAGTAATAGAGATAAAGATAGTGCCATCGCTGGGGCTCGAACCCGCGACCCGTCACTCTCCAAATAACCTAATCAAAGCACATCTTTTGCACTATTCCTCCAATTTTTTCAAACACCAACCCTGGCTCTTTGACTCCGCACCAAGGTTTCTCCTACCTTGAACGGAGAGGGTCAACGGCTCATTTGTAGGGCAAATGCGTGAGCTTATACCAGGTTGGCATTCATCTGACATCCCTCTGGTATCCTCCTTGATATCCAGGGGTTATGCTCACTTTTGCTCTCTGCACCCCTGGAATATTTTAAAGCAAAATTGAAGGCATGCGGCTAGCTTTTCTTCGATTGGTCTACGCTAAAAAAATCCTGACCATATTTTCATATTAAAGGGGCCAAAAACAGCTTAATTGTACTTGGTTAATTTTTTGAGGCTTGAGGTTAAAGTTTTGGGCAAATTGTTTTGTGAAGTGTTGGACCAGCACCATCAACAGGCTGTTGTCTGTTATAAGGTTGAAGTATATATATGGAGTATTAGCAATGTGCTGAACCATATTTCCAGCCCACCATCAAATCACCCTGCGTTCTTGGTTCGTCGTTTGTCCATCATTCCTTCTGTCCTTAAACAGTTCTTGTTAGCTCTATTTCTCATATTTCTCAGAAAGTATGGAAAGGATATTTCCAAAACTTAATATGAAGGTTCCCCATGGTCCCTAGTTATGCATATACAATTTTGGGACTGATCGAAAAACCATGATGGCGAATAGGCACCATTTTGAATCGTTTGAGTAAAAGATTGTTAGCCCTATTTCTCAGGAACTACTGTAGGAATCTTTCTCAAATTTCACATGAAGGTTTCCCATGATCCGTAGTTATGCATATCTAATTTTGATACTGATTGGAAAACCAAGATGGTAGATAGGCGCCATCTTGAATTTATTGAGTAAAAGTTTGTTAGCACTATTTTTCAGAAATTGCCTCATGGATCTTTCTCATATTTCACATGAAAGCTCTCCATGGTTATAAGTTTTGCATATCGATATTTGACACTAATCGGATAAACAAAATGGTCGACAGGCAGCCATCTTAGATTTTGACATTGAAAGTTTGTTATCTCTGTTTTTCAGAAAGTACTGGATGGATCTTTCTCAAGTTGTATGTTTGTTCCCCTTGGTCTGTACTTGTGTATGTTTACTTTTGAGACTGATCGGATAAGCGAAATGGCTGACCAGCATCCATCTTAAATTTTGACAGTGTATTTGTTATTGCTATTTCTCAGAATGTCTTGGATGGATCTTTCTCAAATTTGTTATGTAGGTTCCCCTTGGTCATTTATTGTGCATGTTTACTTTGTGACTGATGGATAAACAACATTTTTGACAGGTGGCCACCTTGTATTTTGGAATAACAAAGAACCTAGGGCAAGTAGCATGCTAGATGAAGGTCTATCAAGATTTTTCAAATGAATGACCTAAGGTCACAGGGGTCAATTAGAGAATCAAATGGAAAATTAAAATATTTGATGGATGGAAATTTTCAGTGATATACTTGATCAAAGATGCTTGATAAGGTATTGTATTGGTGAGTACCACGTAACTTCTGATTCCTTTATAATGACAAACATCTAATGTAAGATCTGTTTCTTTTTCAAGTTAAAGAAAGATGCAGCAGAATTGCAGGGTTTCCTCGAGAATGCAAGCCGTCCCAGAGTAAAAGATATTTTAACACTGGAACTCCGAAAGATACAAACAGATATTATCAACAAAGAGGAAAGAAACAGTACCAGTGGAGTTGGCAAGGAAACAGATACAGCTAAGCCAACAACAGAAGGACTCAAGACCAAACAGCCTCGTTCTGTATCTTATATACAGGAAAAAAATTACGGTAAACTATATTCTGATAGCATAATAGCAGCAAGATCCAGTACATGATCATATAATAATATGTTTTATTATTATGATATCATATGAAGATAATATAAATTCGGATTCTATATATTAAATATACGATCATATTTAGGACTTTTCACTAAAATGTGAAAAGACCTATTGTTTTTGTTATGTAATTTATTATTATTATTCTGCACAAATCTTGTCACAGCATACTCCTAAATGACAGCAGGTATATGCTTGATATTTTGACATGTTGTAGGTCATGATCTGGAGATGCCATTGAAGTATTCAACTTCATCAAAAATTCAATATGGCCGTCATGACCTATAAAGTTTTTAATCTTTTTTAAAACAGTTCTATCTCCTTAACTATAAATGGTACTGTGTTTTTGTTATAATATACTGATAGAGTGTGGTTGGGGCTAAATTTGACCCATGCCATGTAATGAGGTAAAGGTCAAGTTTAAATTCTTGCCATGAGGTCAAAGGTCACCTATTTTCATTTTTTTTGGAAAAGTTCTTTTTGTAATCGTCCACCCGATCAATTTGATGTATTAATTTTTTCTGCAACATTTTCCGTTAACTTTTGAAACGTTTGAAACGTTTGAAAACCGACAATATTTTTACAAACTTCAACGATCTTCTTCTCCAATTCTGCCATTGCAATATTAACCACAATTGGTACATGTATTTCTCTGGGGGCCCTTACAAACTTATGTTACTTTTTGGAGCAATTAATATTCTAAGATGGCTGCCACGAACTCTGATTGGTTAACAGCCTATACCAATATATTTCGTAACGATATCAAGCACGAGGTTGATCTTTAGATATCATAGAGATAAGCAACAGCAAACTTTTTCTTTCATACTGTTTTTAACAAAAATGTCAACCTCCGGTTTTCGATATGGGGTCAAAGTTTGAATGTGTAATTTTGTGAAACAAACTTCAAAAAATTCTTCTCAATAACCAAATGACCCAAGGTCATAATATTTATCCAATATTTATGCTCAAGCAATGGACTATCAAGTTTGATAATATGAATGACCTTGACCCATGTTCCAGGTCACTGGGGTCAATTATGTTAAAATCTTCAAAAGACTCCTTCTCAATAACGGAAATGCCCAGGGTATTGATATTTGGTCTGTAGCACAATTGCTAGGATGATGGGCTACAAGGTTTATGGACATTAATTGCCATCAAAGATCAACTTCCGGTATTCGGTAGAGATCAAATTTGAACATGTAATATATTGTGACTAATTTCAAAACCAGAACTTTTACTACTGGTGGAAGGGAAGTAACTCATACTATTTACGAGTTACTTCCCTTCCACCAGTAGTAAAAGTCCTGGTAGAATCGTTCACCTACAAAAATATAACCCAAAGCAAAAGTTAAACACCTTTTTTGTTCTACTATTTTGGAGATTTGCTAAAATTTCTGAACTTAATTTATCTTTTAATCAAGTTTCAACATTTCAAAATTTAAAATCTTTACCTCAATGGTGTGATATAGGTGAAACTTGAACTCAATATATATACCTACCAAAGAATATGAAGTTGATTTTTCCATAAATTTCCCAGTTGGCATATAAATATATGTCAGCTAATTAGTGTTGGAAGTTGTTCCTTTTATAGATTGTATTCAAGTTTCAGATTGAAGAACATGTCTTTATGTGTATTGTCACTTTAAGGTGGTAATCCATACAAACCAACTATTTATCTGATCAGGATGATGTCGCACAATCTCAATGCTTGATGATGTCACATCAAAAAGTGTCAAAATCGCTCTGAATGTAAATATAATGATTGAATCCTGTACTGTTGAGGTATGGGTCTTGAGATAAATGTAATTAGCTGCAAAACAGTTCAAATAAAATTTATACAGTATATACTATACTCGCAGTACAAACATATAGCAATTTCAGAAGATATCTACAAAAATCAATTATCAAATGAAGTGATTATCTCTTTTCTAACAAAAAGTTGATGTGTCATTTCAGCATGGGATCAGTCGGAGAAATTTATGAAAATCTACGCTCAGTTGCCTGATGTCCAAAGTTTAGCCACAGATAAAATCACATGTGATTTTACTGACAGGTTGGTATTGTAGAGACTCAACTTAATTTCTTACACAGAAGGAGAAGGATTTTTGAAGTTTAACAAATATTTTTCCTATTGGGTCTGGCCTCTCTGCCTCCAGGGGCAACCACAACCTGTGTTATATGTTGTATAACATATTGAGTCCCTTTGGCCCAAGGATGCTAAGTGCTGAGTTAGATTACAGATTGTGTATACTGTAGTAGCAGAAGTTTTAAAATTTTCAACTTTTTTTTGCTATTTGGAAACTTTCTGGCCAGGGGGTGGGGCAAAACCTATGTAAGTACAAGATAGAGTTCCCTCAGCCCAAGCACGCTCAAGTCTTTATTTTTGACGGGATAAATATAATTTTCTTCTATTCTGCAGATCAATACGACTGCAAGTAAGAGAATTGAAAAACAAGAACCATCAGTGGCACGTAGCAAACCTTATGGAGGAAATCGTCCCAGAGGAGAGCTACTTCAAGGTAAGTGTTAATTTACTATTATGGAAATGGTTGAAACTGAATACAATAAAACCTTGAAATTGAACCTTAATATGTATCGCTTAATATAATGAAGGATTACATATATGTAATACTCTCTTGGTTGTCATTTTAACATTTATCTTTTTTGTTTGTTTTAAAATGAATAATAAAACTTCATAATTTTATAAGGTTTTACATAATTATTGTAAATATTCAAATTCACATACATAGTGTACATAGTCCCAGTTGTACAAATTACACAATCAGTGTACATAGTCCCAGTTGTACAAATTACACAATCAGTGTACATAGTCCCAGTTGTACAAATTACACAATCAGTGTACATAGTCCCAGTTGTACAAATTACACAATCAGTGTACATAGTCCCAGTTGTACAAATTACACAATCAGTGTACATAGTCCCAGTTGTACAAATTACACAATCAGTGTACATAGTCCCAGTTGTACAAATTACACAATCAGTGTACATAGTCCCAGTTGTACAAATTACACAATCAGTGTACATAGTCCCAGTTGTACAAATTACACAATCAGTGTACATAGTCCCAGTTGTACAAATTACACAATCAGTGTACATAGTCCCAGTTGTACAAATTACACAATCAGTGTACATAGTCCCAGTTGTACAAATTACACAATCAGTGTACATAGTCCCAGTTGTACAAATTACACAATCAGTGTACATAGTCCCAGTTGTACAAATTACACAATCAGTGTACATAGTCCCAGTTGTACAAATTACACAATCAGTGTACATAGTCCCAGTTGTACAAATTACACAATCAGTGTACATAGTCCCAGTTGTACAAATTACACAATCAGTGTACATAGTCCCAGTTGTACAAATTACACAATCAGTGTACATAGTCCCAGTTGTACAAATTACACAATCAGTGTACATAGTCCCAGTTGTACAAATTACACAATCAGTGTACATAGTCCCAGTTGTACAAATTACACAATCAGTGTACATAGTCCCAGTTGTACAAATTACACAATCAGTGTACATAGTCCCAGTTGTACAAATTACACAATCAGTGTACATAGTCCCAGTTGTACAAATTACACAATCAGTGTACATAGTCCCAGTTGTACAAATTACACAATCAGTGTACATAGTCCCAGTTGTACAAATTACACAATCAGTGTACATAGTCCCAGTTGTACAAATTACACAATCAGTGTACATAGTCCCAGTTGTACAAATTACACAATCAGTGTACATAGTCCCAGTTGTACAAATTACACAATCAGTGTACATAGTCCCAGTTGTACAAATTACACAATCAGTGTACATAGTCCCAGTTGTACAAATTACACAATCAGTGTACATAGTCCCAGTTGTACAAATTACACAATCAGTGTACATAGTCCCAGTTGTACAAATTACACAATCAGTGTACATAGTCCCAGTTGTACAAATTACACAATCAGTGTACATAGTCCCAGTTGTACAAATTACACAATCAGTGTACATAGTCCCAGTTGTACAAATTACACAATCAGTGTACATAGTCCCAGTTGTACAAATTACACAATCAGTGTACATAGTCCCAGTTGTACAAATTACACAATCAGTGTACATAGTCCCAGTTGTACAAATTACACAATCAGTGTACATAGTCCCAGTTGTACAAATTACACAATCAGTGTACATAGTCCCAGTTGTACAAATTACACAATCAGTGTACATAGTCCCAGTTGTACAAATTACACAATCAGTGTACATAGTCCCAGTTGTACAAATTACACAATCAGTGTACATAGTCCCAGTTGTACAAATTACACAATCAGTGTACATAGTCCCAGTTGTACAAATTACACAATCAGTGTACATAGTCCCAGTTGTACAAATTACACAATCAGTGTACATAGTCCCAGTTGTACAAATTACACAATCAGTGTACATAGTCCCAGTTGTACAAATTACACAATCAGTGTACATAGTCCCAGTTGTACAAATTACACAATCAGTGTACATAGTCCCAGTTGTACAAATTACACAATCAGTGTACATAGTCCCAGTTGTACAAATTACACAATCAGTGTACATAGTCCCAGTTGTACAAATTACACAATCAGTGTACATAGTCCCAGTTGTACAAATTACACAATCAGTGTACATAGTCCCAGTTGTACAAATTACACAATCAGTGTACATAGTCCCAGTTGTACAAATTACACAATCAGTGTACATAGTCCCAGTTGTACAAATTACACAATCAGTGTACATAGTCCCAGTTGTACAAATTACACAATCAGTGTACATAGTCCCAGTTGTACAAATTACACAATCAGTGTACATAGTCCCAGTTGTACAAATTACACAATCAGTGTACATAGTCCCAGTTGTACAAATTACACAATCAGTGTACATAGTCCCAGTTGAATATATATTATACATCAATTGAAAATAATGCCATGATGCTAAACATCAGTCTACTAAAAATCGAATTGTCATTTCATTGACACCGGCTTCCTATTCAAATGGTGTGTTACAGTTGAATTAAAAGACTGGAGTCTGCTTGTTGTTTAAACCATTCACCACTATCTATAGACAATAATGGACACATCCATATCAATGCATGGTAGAGGCTACTTAAGTTACATAGGGGTGAAAAGGTTATATGTTCCTCCAATCCATATTTTCGGTGTCACATTTTTGGTTTTAAGGTAAAGTGTACCACTGCATCAGTATAACTTGTAAAGAAAAGTTCCAATCAGAGTATTTTCGACTTGGAATAATCTCCCTTTTATATTGAAAATGAGATAACCTAAATAAGATTTTCTGACTTTGAATAACTTCCCATGTCAAGTTTTCATTTGCTCTATGGCCTATACATTTGAAACTGTGCTTTTATAATTCCTATATGGGTAACGTGTATGCGTTGCAATGCAAAGGTTCCGAGTTTGGTCCCTGAAGTTTTCTTTTCTGTTTCTATTTTCAACCACTCAAATTTGGAACAACTACAACTCTGTAAAACGATGGTAACAGTTGATTTTAATGGAATATATCTTTTGGAAATGACTTAAACGAATATTTTGCAATGGTGACAATGGTAATAATATAGTTTAACATGGCGATTCCCTTTACTCTAAAGCAAAGGTTAATCTTGTCCAGGAAAACATGCTATGTTAAAGATATGTTTTGCTTTTTGTGTAGGTGAAAACAAACAGCGTTCTAGTGATGTTGAAGAAAAAAGCAGTCAAGACTTGGCCCTATGTTACAGAACGGGAGAAAAAGGCGTCTGACAATAAAAAGTAGGTTTTTAGCTTACCTTGCCCAAAGGGTCATGTGAGCTTATGTCTTAGTGCAGCATCCGTCTGTCCGGTGTTAACCTTTTGCTTTAAATTCATTCTTCCAAATAAACAATAGGCCTAGGGTCGTGATATTTGGCCAGTAATATGCTTGGATGAAGGGCTATCAAGTTTGACCTTGACCCATATTGAAGGTCACTGATGTTGGATAAATAACAGGTGATTGGTACAGGCCCATTGGGCATCTTGTTTTTTAATGACAACCTATTGTTATTAATGGAACCCTATTTAATGTTATGTTCCATACACATTTAATTGGATTGTTCACTTTTATAATAACACACTTTATAAGGATTTTTCATTGTCATCACAAAAAGACCAGAAAAGTGGTCAACTGGGCTGCTTTCGTTTATCACAATTCAAACGATTGAACCGGTGCGACCATTGTTATTGGTTTAGGAAATAAGTTTGGACCTAGTAATCTGATGCTGTTTTCAGGCGAGCTTTCACAAAGCCTTACAAGGCCTGCATATACCTGAAAATGTTACATTTAAAAACAGATGCACCAGTTGTTCTGCATAAACGAACAGGACCCTGGTGTCTCATATAGCTATTGCATTGTAATAATTGAAATGTCACAGTAGAACAACATTTTGTTGTGAAATATTCAAATTTTAATGACATTGATTGTTCTAGTACTTATACAGTTTTTGTAGATATTTTTATAAAATCGTTGACTAAGGTGATTTTTGTAAATCATTAATCTGGCTTTTTAAAATTAGTAAACAATGTGTAAAAAAGTACTAATTTGTTTTGTAGACCCAAGGCGGATGAAAGCAAAGACCCAAACGACTCCCTTATGGACATGATGAAACAGATGTATGATGACGGAGACGACGAAATGAAAAAGAACATCACCAAAGCCTGGTCGGAATCTCGCAACAAGCAGAGCGTCATGTAATCTGTAGGCGGTCTAGTTCTGATGCTTCAGCGGGGCGTCCTGATAGTGGCTCATTTAGATAGTGGCCGGACTCTTGACAATGTTTATGTATAATATGTGAAGTGTCCAATGAAATACAAACATTTAAAGTCAACTGTTGTGCAGTTAACTCAGTTTGAGAACATTTTGTTGTGTGAAACATGTACAGATACACAGCAAATTTTGTGACTAATGAAACCTGATTTTTTTCAAGATGGATAATTTCCCTTTTCATTGAACAAAATTAATGTGGAAGTGATATATGTGATGTCATCCATATCATGTCCATAACAGAATTTAATCTTAACAGATGACCAAAACATATTAGAACAAATATAATTTTATTCCAATGTCAATTAGTGTATTGCTTATTTATCCTGTTAATATGCTTGATAATCTTGTTCATCTTACTTCATTTTAACATACTCAGAATATGTCTGTTACAATTTGTCATTTGTTGATGATAGGTTTTTAAGTAACCCGTCATGTAGCTGTGCCGAAGGTTAATGTGACCTAGGCTTTTTGCCATCCATTTCCCTCATTCACTGTGTCTTTTTGTCTTTTAACACTGTGTCTTTTTGTCTTTTAACATTTTGATATTTAGAACGTTTCAAAAAACTAACTGGTAGATTTCAACTAAACTTGGCAGAAACCATGATCAGGGATGGGCATCAGAGGTCCAAAGAAATTTGTATTGATTGATTTTCCTCCAAAAATGAGTTGTGTACAAATGCAGTCGGACCATTACAGATGTCAATACCTACAAGTTGTCGGTCTTATTTTTGACATTCATATTCTATTGAACGTACATTGTATTATCATTACCGTATTGTCCACAATACTAGAGGTCACAACAAGTAACTTGTCAAGAAAAGATTTTGAGTTCAAGTTAGAAAAAAAACCTTTTCAAATCAGGTTATACATTCTTGGAATAACCTGCCGTCATCATTGATCAATGCTCAGACAATCAATGTGTTTAAGTGTAGACTGAATCGTGCTGGGAAGGTGCACCCAAGCAAATTCAACCCTATATAGTGCTAAGTAATGGCCGGGAGTTTGTGCCAGTACAAGTAAATGTATCTATACATAGACGTCTCTATTGATAACTTGGGCTGCAATGATGTATCGTACCAAATTGCGATACTTTCCTGTGTATCGTATCAAATGGTTTCATTTGCCTATATCGTGATGCAGGAACAGTATTTAAATTATCGATAAATTTTTCATCAAACTCTAAAAAGGTGTATATATATAATTTTGAATCCTTCAGTAAAGATGTGGTCCACTGTGCAGTCATACCAAAAGTACAAGAAATCATACAAAAATATGTTTTGATAGTGTTTACTATTCATGTCTATGGCAAAACTTGATAAAATCCTGCACACCATGAAGTTATGGTGTTGTCAGGTATACATATCGTTGAAGCCCTATCGACAACGGCAAGTTATTATTTTTTTATGATTTAAGGTTACAATTGTCTATCCAAACTCAGTTTGTGGTATACGTGTGTAGATCCTGGTCTGTATTCTATCAGAAATCCTAAACCATTGGGTGGCTACAATGTCCTGTCCTCAGTCTGTGTAAACAATTCTTATTCAGATGTTAATATGGCCAAATAGATTTTATTCAACTCCTCTAATGAAACAGAAAACATAACATGTAAAGTCAACAGTTCTCATGTAAAAATAAAATGTCCGTGACTGATTGCGTATTTATCAACTCCAAACTGAATGTAATGAGTGACAGTGTGTGCAATGATTATTCCAAGTGGAAATAGAAAAATTATGATAAAACATAAATACAAATGGGATGAATTGTTTCTCAAATAACAAAAACAAACTGTCGGAGTGATTATGGTCCCCACTGTTCAGAAATACATGCTTATGTCGTTGATTGCATTTATCTCAGTTTTGCTACAAATACTCTGACATACTTCCCAACTTTTTGAAACTTTCCATGGAGGAGACTGCATGTTCCAAATTAAAACCTAGATAAAATGTGTGTATATACCTTCTAGAAAATTACCCTTTAAAACATATTTAGAGGTGTTAAAAATAAATAATTATATCTTAGATTATAGGAATAGTTTTAACAAATTCACTGGTTGTGAAAATGCTGAATTTAAGGGTTTTAAATTGGGGGTCTCCCTCCTAAATAGTGAGAGTTGGTAATTATGCTGTGATTGACCCTGCCTCAAACTTTAAGGAATGATTTGTCACATTTATTGACATCATCCAATTTCAATGTTGACATGAAAAAAAGTCTCATTTTCCTT
The DNA here is from genome assembly GCF_002113885.1 of Mizuhopecten yessoensis. NCBI lineage: Eukaryota > Metazoa > Mollusca > Bivalvia > Pectinida > Pectinidae > Mizuhopecten > Mizuhopecten yessoensis. The sequence continues at coordinate 158,624 of NW_018480032.1, read as the reverse complement.
TTTAATAATTAAACGTCAGTACAACAATGATTCTGATAAACAGTCAAACCTGTATTATGTGACCTCTCACAGTTGGTTTCTTAATACACGTTTATGTCACAATCAAGTGGTCTCTTAACACAGGTGATCTCTTAATGGAGGTGTATAAAGATAGTCATCGCAGACAACTTAATCCAGATTACTCCTTCTAGATTACCTTGTGTTAATGAGAGCAAAGGTTGTGTAGATCAACCAGCGAACATGTCAGAAAAGTGATACAAGAAATCACCTGTTGATTATCATTATTTTCTTTGATTAGTTGAAAAATGTACTAATTAATTGAAAAATATGAATATCACATGTTTGAAATACTCTAACTAAAAATATAAACTATCGACTAAACCAGTCAATTTAATAAAATACGAGATTTCTCATATTCAACTTGATCCGATTCTTGTATTATTTATATCTATATAAGTGTATTTGAGGTGATCACATGTACATAAACAACACTGGGTTACCCATTGTCAGTATAATGTAACCAGGTTACTGTCATGGTGCCGTGGGTATATTTCTGTGAGGTAGCACTCTAAAGCAGGCATTATATCTGCACTAAAGCATGGAGACATATACCCTAATATCCCATTGCCAGCACACGCATACATTTCATACATGAATGACGTTAGTTGGATGCTAAACTCTATAAACTAAACCAAAATTAACCAAACTTACCGGTAAACACCCTCTCCAAAATATATTAAAGCTGTGTAGGAAGGAGGTGATAAACATGGAATTTCTAGAGATGCCATTCTTACTCGGTAATTTTCTCGATTATAAAACAAAATGGTTAACTTCATGTCTACAGCCACATGTAAGTATCATGAACAATTACCCTCTTCAAAATGTGAAAGCTTTATAAGATAAGAAAAAAGAGTTTATAAATGCCATTCTAATATATTCTACACAATTTGCAAAAATGGTACCTTTCATTTATACAACCACGTGTAGGTATCATTAACAATGTATCCATATGTTCAAATTTCATAATAACAAATTGCATAATAGCACGTAAACTTCAGATAGATGCACTCAAACATCTGATACACTCATATAAACATAAAATCACTTAAAAACCATTATGTAAATGTCATGTATCGGCATGTAAACACTAATTACAAACTCACATGTAAACATCACATATTCAATGTTCAACATCATACACAAACATCAGAGTGACATGTACAGTTGGACCAAAACGACCAGTTACAATTACCTTAACATGGAATATTCATATCTGGCATTGTATTGTTGACCTGTTGGTTGTGATCTAAAGCTTATTGGTCTGATAATGGCATATCAAATCTTTAAATTTTTATACATGAACTGATATTTTTAAACACTAGATCAATCTATGTTTTCCATATGAATATTACTGGTATGTAAACATAAGGTTATGATAAGCAACAAGGTGACTTCTATATGGTACCCATAGTCATTAAATATCACACATAAGCTATATGTACCAGCATGTAACAGAACACACTCATTCCCATTTATACATTTGCACATTATTGTGTCAACATCTAAACATCATGAACTCACATATAGGCATCATATACCTGTATGTAATCAGGTAAACATTTACTATTATCCCATACCTGTATGTAATCGGGTAAACATTTACTATTATCACATACCTGTATGTAATCGGGTTAACATTTACTCTTATCATATACCTGTATGTAATCAGGTAAACATTTACTCTTATCATATACCTGTATGTAATCAGGTAAACATTTACTAATATCACAATGACATACCTTTATGTAATCAAGTAAACATTTCCTGTATGTAATCAGGTAAACATTTACTATTATCACATACCTGTATGTAATCAAGTAATCACATGTACGTAATCAACATAAACAATGAATAGAATCTTTAAATGTTTCCCATTCCATTAGCCTTTAGAATAACACTGGAAAATATTAAAAGGACCAGGTAGTTACCAGGTTAGCCAAAATAATGTCATGGATACAGAAGTATATAGGAATCACTGGTCAAGTACCAGTAGTCAATGACCAAGTTGATGGAATAAAACTCGTTTCCTTACATTCTTACATGTAGTTTCACCATAATTTTAATTTCAAATGAAGATTAATTAGATCCCTTACAGCATTAGCATACTGAACAGGACAACAAGTTAACATCAACATGTTGTTAGATTCCCATAGGCCTGAATAGCTTATCTGGCACAAAGCTTGGGTCAGATTATACCATCCACTTTCCGTTTCATAGAGACTACATGTCAAGAACATCTCAAGAGGATTTGGATTTTTTTTTATGAACAACTCATCCCTTGGGCAAGGGGACTCCATGCTGCATAGTATTGTATGCCCCCCCCCCCCCCCCCCCCCCCCTCTATGGGTTGAGATGTAGACCCAACAGATAAAATCCTGATGCCAAGGTAGCAGGTTTATGTTGGGGCTAATCAAAATGTTCAATACTGTATTCAGGCAATGAGACCAGGGGGCCAACACATGATCTCCAAATCAAAGTAGGGGGTGGGCTTATTACAGGACAATGAAACATATCATACTGAACTGTAATAGATATGGATGGGCTTATTACTAGGCATGGGATTATCGCCGGACAAATACGGTAATTTTCATTAAAATATAGAAATGACTCCTTAGTACAAGTTTTCAAAACCTATTTTGTACAGCTCTAAAATTGGTGTGAGCCTTCCAGAGATCTAATGGAATTTACAGCTACGTTTATGTAGCCCTCACAAGCTTCACTATGTGGAACATTTGTATCTACATATCAAATAAGGCACTTTGTACATAGCAATTCAGATAATTGTAATATATGTATGGTAATTGGTGTTCAACTCATGGTTAAACAAGAAGAAAAATGTTAAAATAAACTTAGAAAATGTCTGTAAGATAAATGCCCCTTGGCCCTGTGGTTGACTTGGCATTAACCTTAGGACCCTGACATACAAACTCATCTAATGTATTTTGATAACTTTGGATGAAATTCTGTTTGGAAATGAAGGGTCGTTACCATGAATTACACAAACCCAAGATAAAAACCCATTGTATCAAAAACACATCAATTTTGTTTTGAATTAATTAAGGCTACCTTAATTGCAAAATTTCCATCACATCAATCTATGTATTGTGAAAATGTAACTGATGCTTGTTTACTGTAAGTTGAATTGGCTAGCCTGGGCTTATATTCATGAAACCATTCTATTGTTCAAGCATGGATCTTGTGTCCAAATGAACTTTCTTATAATTTGTTTAAAATGTTTGACATAGTCGAACAAATCAAGTCTAGACATTGAATACAGTATTTCAGCTTTAATTAAGTCTGTTAAAAAATATTCTAAATCAGTGACAACGTGTGATTTTGTATTTATATTGATTTATCTTTGGAACAAAAAAATTGGGCTTGAGCATGATAATGGTTTCATAAATGCAGGCCCTGGTCACCTTTGACCAGTATTGTATAACTTAGATAACATGTATCAGCTGATCTGGTCATTGTTCACCAGTACTGTATCTCTATGGTAACATGTATCAGCTGATCTGGTCATCTTTGACCAGTACTGTATCACTACAGCTACTATAACCTATATCAGCTGATATGGTCATCTTTGACCAGTACTGTATCACTATGGTAACTTGTATTAGCCGATATGGTCATCTTTGACCAGTACTGTATCGAGTCCTTCACGGTCTATACACGTCTGTATCTGGGCCAGGATGCCTAGGAGGCGCCGGTCCAGAGCCACATAATGATCTTCTGACAGTACGGGACTGATGGGGTCCTGGTTTAGGACTTCCTGTAACACCTCTGACAGGACCCCGTCCTGTAGGACCAGTAACCTCTGCCATGTCCTGTATCTTATTCTGGAACAAACATAATAAATTATTTTAACAGTTTTAATTGCTAATTTCATGCTTTAATGGTAATGGGAATATAGTCAAGTCTAAAACAGGTCAAAATTTGAAAACCCAACTTTTCCAATTTCACTGCACTATGTCGGAGCTCTTGGGAACACTAAATACCAGCATCCTTACTAAGTACAAATACGGATTGTTATATTGATGAATTTCACCACTTGCATCAAAAGCTCAGCAAATGCCGATGCTAGGATGAGTACTTGTAAGTAAGCCGCCTATTCTGCTAATACGCTAGCTAAAAATATTTAATTCTCTTTGCATGATTATGCATAACAATTTCTGTACACAAAGAAATGGCAAGATTATCACAGGTCATTATCAAATTGATGTCACGAAACGAGCTAAAGAGGCAGAGTCATATGGTAATGAATTTCACAGCATTTTGTATAAAATGTCCTTAAAAACATTTGAATTTGAAAAGTAAAATTTAACAGGTCTGCAATCAATTTTCAAAAAGAAATATATATATATATATACCTATATTTTTCAAGGTATAAGTATTTGATTCTTACTTTTTTAAATACACAATGTAATAGAATTTGAGTTAAGTGTTTTGCCATTGAATTATTGGTACTAGAACCAGAAGTTACGTGACTCGAAGCACCAACCTGCAGCATTGGTAGAGTGGGGCCATTATTGACTCCTCGTCTTTGTAAGGGTTACCAAAACTGTCAAACAGAAATATTTCAGAAGAAAAGTTAAACAAACTGTAAATCTCTAAAATATCAACACACAAACCAGCAAAATGACAACTAGACAGTGATGGGATATCACAAGTCAAATATTGGTTTTGAATAAATCTGATTAAGGGTTATAGGAAGGTAACAACTGGGCTGTAACAAGGCAATCATTTGGCTACAATAAAGCAAGTCAATGATTTGTTTAAACTAACCAATACATAACTGAGCTATCACTGGGTTACGATTGGACTTTACTTGTTGACAGTTCATAATGTTGTTCCAAAGTGAAAATGTGTATGCATCAGGATTCCTACCCCTCTGCTGACGAAACACTAAGAACTCTACTATAGTTTTCTGTACATAGAATAACCTCCCCTTAATTTCGTTTCTGGGTCGCATTACTAACACTGACCAGGCAGCAAAGTCACATGCTTAGAGTGACAGTATAATGATGATCAGCAGTAATATTAGTTTTCTTTTTAGAAAATTATCAAAGCCATAGTCATGCCAAATTCATAGCTAAGTTTTTAGCAGTGGCCTAAGGATTCTTAATGGAAATCTTACTGATGCAGAAAAGACTGATTATTAATTTTTCACTATACATTCCTTTTTCATGAAGATGTTATATTTTGTGATTATACGTGAAGTTATTCAGGTGAGCACCATCAGGTTTATAAGTAAAGTGTCGGTCATTCACCTCTTGCCATTGTCCAGTATGACGACCGGGCTGTCTGCCTGCATGCCGTTTGTCTCGTAGTGATGGCGATCAGCGTTCCCCGTGAGATAGTCCAGTACTGTTATGTCTATCAGGTCCAGCAGCCTGGGACCACTGCGGTACAGGTCAACATTCCTCACTGTGTCACAGTACTGGTTATCTGTCTCCCACCTACAGACATACACAAAAGTTATACACAACAGCATTATACAACAGCACACAACATTTACAACAATATATACTGTGTTATACACAATAGTTCGGTATATACCTACCATGTACACAGTACAACAGGATTTGGCCTCTGCATACAAGACCACAGAGTATGACCTCTGTATACAGGACCACAGTGTATGACCTCTGTATACAGAACCACAGTGTATGACCTCTGTATACAGGACCACAGTGTATGACCTCTGTATACAGAACCACAGTGTATGACCTCTGTATACAGAACCACAGTGTATGACCTCTGCATACAGGACCACAGAATATAAACTCTGTATACAGGACCACAGAGTATGAACTCTGTATACAGGACCACAGAGTATGAACTCTGTATACAGGACCACATGGTATGACCTCTGTATGTATGACCTATGTATACATGACCACAGAGTATGAACTCTGTATACAGGACCACAGAATATAAACTCTGTATACAGGACCACAGAGTATGAACTCTGTATACAGGACCACATGGTATGACCTCTGTATACAGGACCACTGTATACATGACCACAGAGTATGAACTCTGTATACAGGACCACAAGGTTTGACCTCTGTATACAAGATCACAGAGTATGAACTCTGTATACAGGACCACATAGTATGAACTCTGTATACAGGACCACAGGGTATGACCTCTGTATACAGAACCACAGTGTATGACCTCTGTATACAGGACCACAGGGTTTGACCTCTGTATACAGGACCACAGGGTTTGACCTCTGTATACAAGATCACAGAGTATGAACTCTGCATACAAGACCACAGTGTATGACCTCTGTATACAGAACCACAGTGTATGACCTCTGCATACAGGACCACAGAATATAAACTCTGTATACAGGACCACAGAGTATGAACTCTGTATACAGGACCACATGGTATGACCTCTGTATGTATGACCTCTGTATACATGACCACAGAGTATGAACTCTGTATACAGGACTACAGGGTTTGACCTTTGTATACAAGATCAAAGAGTATGAACTCTGTATACAGAACCACATAGTATGAACTCTGTATACAGGACCACAGGGTATGACCTCTGTATACAGGACCACAGGGTTTGACCTCTGTATAAAGAACCATAGGGTAAAACCTCTGTATATAGGACCACAGGGTATGAACTCTGTACACAAAACCAATGGGTTTGACCTCTGTATTCAGAACCACAGGGTAAATAACACCTCTGTATACAGGACCACAGTGTCTGACCTCTGTATACAGAACCACAGTGTATGACCTCTGTATACAGGACCACAGTGTATGACCTCTGTATACAGGACCACATGATATAAACTCTGTACACAGAA
>NW_018480032.1:132063-151669 GCF_002113885.1 Mizuhopecten yessoensis | reverse complement strand
CAGAACCACAGTGTATGACCTCTGTATACAGAACCACAGTGTATGACCTCTGTACACAGAACCACAGTGTATGACCTCTATATACAGGACCACAGTGTATGACCTCTGTATACAGAACCACAGTGTATGACCTTTGTATACAAGACGAAGTGTATGACATCAAATGGTATATCACAGCTTTGCATTCTGGCTACCTTTTAATATCTGTTCAGGCTTTTTATGGTGTTGTTGGCATCTCTTTGTCAATCCTTGCTATCAAATACAAAAACACCACCCTAACAGGCCAGCCTGAGCGTTGTTTTATTGCCAAAATAATCCAATTTCGGTCTCATCGATAGAGAATTTGTAGGTATAAGTTAGGTTATCATGTAGCTTCTCATGGAGCTAAATAAATGTCTGACTTTTCAGTTACTGATTTTTGTAACCAGTTCACAGTCTTCCTACCGAGTAACCGGTTAGCTATAGTTAACCGTTGACAACCCTAAAAAATAACCAAAGTCTATTGATAATGCTCCACTCAAAAATTAAAAAGACCTGTGTCTCATACTGGTACACAGCATAACAGATCACAGACAGCTGGTTTGTGTTTTTGGTAATTTCAGTAATGTTCCTGATGCAATGAATTGTTCATCAATATTTAAACAAGGCAGCTGATCCAATGGACTCACTGAACCGTTGTTTAATTAGACGGGTATTGATGGTCTGGTACATGTTTACATCATACTCCTGGCCAATGTAACTCTAGCAATAGGAGGGATGATTGGTATGTCAAATATCATGTCAAACCAATTTTAGGACTTGTATGGTACGGTAGATGCAGTCTAGTAGTTCTTTTTAATTATTGATAAAAACAAATTGAAATGTCAATCATCATGGTACCATGGTACGTGGTGCTTGGTACAAGCAGTTGAATAAATAACGAGAACTCATTCATTGAACACATGAGTTTGGTAAACAGAAGATATCACAATGACGATTTGAAATTTGAACACTTTAAGTGACCTTGACTTTTAGGATATGGTATGCAACACAGATAATGAGTAAAATGGGTTACAGATACATAATATTGTCTACACACAATACAAGGCCTGCACGGACAAGGTGTATGAACAAGAGAAAATAGACTTTATTGTTAAAAGCTAATGGTGACCTTGACCTTGAGGAGACAGAATCCCGAAGATTACTCTATTTAATTACAATATCCTTATCAGTCTAGAAACTCTAGTGATGTGGACACGCAACAATTATGTAAAACATAACAGGTGATTTATACATGTATAAAAGATACAGATTTATTGTGAATGTTTTGAGATCTCTTGTGGACGCTCTTTCTACAAGGTCCTCTGAAATTACTGGTAGGACAATTTTAACAGTATTTATTGTAGACGTGTATAACTTTTCGTATAAATGAACACCCACTTGGCCTTGTAGCTTCTGTAGGTCCGCCTCCAGGGATGGTTGTGATTGGACAGTTGGTAAGTCGGCGGTAGCCAAAGTATGACGACTCCCTCCAGCACGTCGCCATCCCCACACACACCTGTCGACTCATCCTTACAGTAGTAACACATTCCATAAAAACAGGTGTTGTTCCCTGCAATGAAGAAACACAATCAATAAGGTGGTCTTCCCCTCCCATTTCTCTCTCTGATCTGTGCTCACCATTCAAAACATATATTTTTTTAAGGTTTTACTTCCTTGCAACAGCTGAAGTCATACAAAGATCGGTGCCTGGGGATACAACGCCAACAAAAGAAGAGTGAGAAAGAAAAGAAATAACAGATGTTCCATGAGTTGCAATAGGGCAGCTAGCCAATCAACTATGCTGTTATACTGGATGTCTTCTAAGCAGAGACACAGAAGGAAGCCGGCCTATTTTAGTTGCCTTCATTGTACATGCAGTGGGATACAGCAGATTTTTGTCTGTCCCAAAATCTGCACAGCTCCCGATGCTATCAAACATAATAAGACATCAGTAGTGACAAAATACACCATTATTTTAAATGTTATAATCATTTGACATTTGTTCCATTACAAAACCCATCATAGAAAAGAAACTTGTCATCCATTACTGGATTAACAATGTTCACTTGTGACATTTAACTATTTTTTGAAAAATCGGAGCTGTCATGATCCAAGTTCCAACATAAATTAAGTAATTGCATTAACTGTATTCTAGATTGCATGTAGCGGAACTGGACTTGGTCGATCGTCAGCGACCAGGTAGCTCAATTGATAGAGCGTCATTAGATTTCGGAGGGTTCCGCCTTTGAACCCCGGTCTGGCCGTTACATTTTCTCTTTCTCCTGTTACAAAAATGGCGAGCCTGCCAACACTTGTTTCAAGCATTTGAAGTACACTTATCAAGGGGATACCCGAATTTGCAAATAGTTGTGTCTTCGGGCAAAGACTTAGAAAAAGGAGGGAGGAGTGTAGCGGAACTGGACTGGGTCGATCGTAGCAGACCAGGTAGCTCAATTGGTAGAGCGTCCGTCTAGAGTTCGGAGGATCCCGGAGTCGAACCCTGGTCTGGCCATTACATTTCCCTTTCTCCTGTTACATACACATACTTACAGAGATACTAACCTTTGGTGAAAAAAGTTTTCTTGAGTCTGCTAGTGGCATGTGGCAAGATTTCCGTTCTAAGGTTGATCCTTCGGCCAATCACTAAAGGAGTTCGGTTTAACTCCAATAATCTGTAACAAATCACACCCTTATCATAGTAATTTAAATGGAAGTTTTATCAATTTTTCTGGAAAGCAAAAGTTCAAGACCTTCTTAAGCTGTCTTAAAAGTTCCATTTCTTGAAATCAAATTGAATTGCTCAGAAAAATATTGAAAACTAGAAATATGTCAAAATGACATGAAAGTCACCCCATCTCCTACATGATAATTTTCAGTATAAATCATTGACCAAGCTACAACTGACAGATTTCCACCTGTCAATCAAAATGATCTAACAATGACCAGGTGTATATACATACATGCTGTATAGGTAACAGCCTCGGACAAACTTTTTCGAAAGTTAAGGTCAAAGATCAGATCATAGGTCACAGTGAGGTCATAGTGACCTTCTTCTAGCACTCTTCACTCTGTCATCCCATGATGTCCTTGTACACCAAATCTGGTTACTTCAGGTGAAATAGTATAGAAGATATGTCCCGGACAAACTTCTCAGACGGGAGGACGGACAGACAGAGTGCAAACCTATAGTCCCCCCCCGCCTGGAACCAATGGGGGACTAATTAAAAGCCCAATATTTGTTAGACCACAAATTAATCATTTGCCCTACATGTTTTTGTTACTTTTAAAGGTACAAACGTGTTAGTTACATTTACAGAATAAAAAGTAACAAATTATTGTGCAAGACTCAATCCTACGTTTAGATTAAGACGTTCTCCATTTGCATATTATGGCAATTTTTAGCTTGGACCGTACTAAGGGGAATAACTCCAATTGCAATGCTATGTTTTGTAAGTTAGTGACTCACTAACCGTCCTATGTGGAAGGCTGCTAACTCGCCATTGTGTCTGTCCGCGCCTTCGTATGGACCATTGCTGAGGATCTTCTCCCTGGAATACCTGTATAAAACACAGCTTCATTGTACTCCAACCACATACTGTTACCTAGCAACATCTGTATACAACAAAACATGTTCAAAACCTGATTTAATTTTAGGTGTCAACCTCTGAAACCTCCAATGGGGGAGATCACCATCATTCCACATTTCCAATGAGGAAGAAAGTGTGTGATACGCGACAGAAACTGCTTTGCTAAATTCATCTTTCTACTTCTATGTAACAAAATAACTCCAAAGAGCATTCATTTGATTCAGGCTCACTTGTTATGATCATTAAACACACCCTTCAGTAACTAGGAGATCATTTGACCACAGAATGTAGATTTTGAGGTATTGTGAGTTTGGACTTGAATGATGGAGTTTCGAGGGAGATTGTTAAATTTTGGTCAAAATGAGGGACTCTCCCGTCCTAATGATTAAAGGTTAACAGATATGCCAGGTCAAGTAGCAGGGCTTTCAGATGACCCTTCACATTTAGCAATTTCTGAAGTCAAATAGTATTTTACCTGAATTTGGTAGAGTTCAAACATATGTCAAATAGAAATGTTCTTTAAAATCCAGGAATCCAAGCTCAAAACCTACTCCCAAAGGTTTCATGAACGCTCTGTATGCTGTTTATAAGTGTCATCCTGAACGATGCTATTCTCAGTTCTGGTATTAGAATTACACTAACAGGTTCTGTTCATTAGAAAGCACCATATAGGGGCCACATTTACCATTTAGGTTTGAAGATAAGTCTTTGGCCATCGTCCATGGTGAAGGTCATTTTGAGCTGGGTCCCGCCCCTGTTGACATCTGCTGTCTGTATTCTTGTTTTGGTCATTGCATGGAGGATTGAACCTGCAATGAAAGGTATTTTTTGTCATAAACCATGTTTTTTAAAATACAAAGCTTAACTTCCATTAGATAATACAAGGAAGAATGAGATCCAACGCCTGCTAGTGGATGTTCAGTGTAGCTCTGTGTACCCCAAATGATGGATACTTAAATGGAATTCACTACACCGGCCATCTAAGAGTAATAGAAATTCAAAAGAAGAGATGATCAGATAACATCAAATGGGGAGTATTGGCAAATTTCATTCAGTTAAATTGCTTTATTTAACTGGATTAGATTTGCTGAGACTCCCCATTTGATGTTGTCTGAAGCAATTTAACTGGATTCAATTTGCTGAGCATCCCCATTTGATGTTGTCTGAAGCAATTTAACTGGATTAAATTTGCTGAGCCTCCCCATTTGATGTTCCATTAGATAGGTATCTGTCTGAATTGTTTGTATATTCATCATAGAATAGTAAGTTGAATCTCGGAGTCTCTGCCGAGTCAATCATGTAAGCTAGTGTGTACATACAAACCAACATGTTATAATGCTTGTGTGTGATTTACAACTTCACACTTTTCCAATGGAATAACATTTTAAATTTGATAAATGTTTAATACTTTTTATTTATAAAGATTAAAATATTGCATTTGTGCAATAAAACTTCCTAACAGACAAAACTCGAGAGTCTAGAGAGTGGTTATTTATGATAAAACTTCTATCAGACCGAGATTGATCCAAAACTTCACTATATACGACAGAGATTGTACAATGTTGATAAAGATACGTTGGAATACCAGTATCAGCTGATACAGATGATGCTGCAAGAGACGAGGGTAAAAAAACTATTAATCTTATTCTGTCAGAAGAAGTGACGTACAATCTGTACTTTTCAGACACCAGCGAAGTGCAGAAATCCTGATTTATACGTGTTTAGCATCACGTCCTTCTGTGGAGGCTGAGCAACAACCTTTAGAAGCCATACCTACTGGGCTAAGTATAGTAACGGCCCGGCTAGGAATATCACAAAACATTATACCAACACTCTAACAGTACTTCAGATCAACAAGTTCCATATCTACTCACAACAAAGCTTGGTTTTGACAGCTCCATGAATTATGAAGAGAAATGGAACGTTTTAAAATATATTTTTGGCAATCATACATGACTTTCAATCTCTGATCATATCTGTCCATGCATTTTGTCAAAAATTCAATTGGCATGGCATACACCAACCAAAAAGCAATGGCCATTTACCGGCTAGTTCAGGTTATTAGTATGACACTGGAGTCTAAGAAGATAACAAGATGGGTCTGTATCGCTCCTCTGTTGTTTGTCTTTCATTTGTGACATCAAATGAGGGTCAAGGTCAGATTTAAAACAAAAAAGGCTTATTGTCAATATTTTATGCAACATATGGGTCTTTAGAAGGTTTTATTACCCTTCACCATTTTCTGATTCTGGGTTGGAAGTTTTTTTACAAATCTTGAAAAATCTGGCCTTCGACCTTGTACTAGGTCATTCATTGAGATCCCAAAATTCATAGCATTTTACACCATTAACTCATTCACCCCTGAAATTTTGTAATGAACTATTCCAACCTTTGAATTGGAAGAGTTAAAATGTGTCTTCAGGGGTGAATGGGTTAAGATATAAGCCTATTATCATGACTTTTCGTTTTTCAGAAAAACTTGTCTTAGAAAAAGTTTTTACACATTTGACCCCTGTGACCCTAAAATGGATCAAGGTAGTTTGTTGAAACAAACTTGATAGCTTTTCATCTCAGCATACTATTTGCCTGTATGACTTCAGATTTGTTCAAATAAGCTAATTGTCAATATCTATGCAATATGGGTCTTTGTTGGAAGATTTTGTTAATCTTCAACTTCTGAATCTGTTTTTTTTTACTAGAAAAGCATAAACACATTTTGACCCTTGTGACCTTTACAGTAGATCAAGGTCATTTATTTGAACAAACTTCATAGCCCTTCATCCCAGCATGTTACTGGCCAAATCAAATTCATCATCATAAGCCTCTTTCCAGATTGTGTTTGAATATACATGTCTGTCTTTAATTGAAAGTACAGCATGTTAACTAAAATTATCTTGAGATCAGATAAGTTCAATACAAATGTTGCATGGTTACATTGCTCAATGATTACATACAAGTCCAAACACAAAAAGATGCATCAAAGATCTTTGAGATGTCAATCACTACAAAAGGCATATGAATGCCAGACTACGGGAAATGAGACCTGCTGCTGAAGTGTTGCATGTTGCTTGTCACGCAATTTTCCTATTATGCAATTGGTATTCACATAAGATCTGATTGTAATCTGTAGGGACCAAGTGATCTGTTGGAATCACAGCAATTGAACTAGCCCAAATTAAAAGATTAAATTTAATGAATACATAAATTTTCATCTCAATAACTTCAAACAATTTTCATGTTGACCGATTTAACGAGATGTCATGCACAAGTCACATGAATCAGCTTTAAGAGTACAGAAAGGACAGAAACTTGTATTGAGAAAATGTGCTATTGCCCTTAATGTATCTATATGTGATCAAGACAGGCACGCCTAGGGAATTTCACAAGATAACTTTATTTTTTTACTGTAGAAATTTCCCTGTCCATCTATCTAGGTAAAAGCAATGTAGAACTGTAAGCTGTTTTACATTATTGTTGAACACATGCTATTTTTCGTGTTAATGTACAATGTATCAAGTTATTATGAGGGTGAAAAAAAGCCTTATTCATCAAATCTGTGTGTTCATTATCAGATATACAATAGGCACTTTTGTAGTTTTATAAATGCATGTGCCTGTAAAACTTTGCAAATGACTTAAATATCATCAGTTAGTTTTCGATATATCCCTCTAAAAAAGCTATACTTTATTCTTATCCAATATATTATTACACCAGAATACAATGGTATTCTCTGGTATGTTGCGTGCAGTGAGGCAGGGATCCTAGTGCATTCAGTAAGTTTCCCTAATTTTATTTTGATACTGTAACTGTTAGTGAAGTGTGACTGGGCCAGGGTACTACCAGTGTCCAGGTAGCTCAGTTGGTAGAGTGATAGTATAATGATCATGACCAGGGCTTGTATTCATGAAACCGTTCTCATGCTCAAGCATGGATTTTGAGCTCAAGTCTAATTTCTTGTTCCAGTTATAAATTATTTAAAAATCTTTGTTTTGTTAAAGTTTTGGACAAAAATTGAAGAAACTTGAAGCCGAATACTGTTTTCAATATTTAAATTTGACTTTTTGATTGTTGACATGATTTAGGTGGGTTACAAGAAAGATGGTTTGAGCACAGAATCCATACTTGAGCATGGGAACGGTATCATGAATACGGGCCCAGGTGTCCAGCCTGGTTTAAAACCTGGTCTGGCCTTACTGCATTTTTTTATACCCAGAACACTGTTGTTGATTATATAGAGGTGATAAATATCAAAATATTAGCTACAGGAGTGAAATATGTTTGTTATTACTGGAAACACCATTAAATTTTCTATTTATTACATTTTTAAAGCATAAAACATGAAAAATGTAATGCATCATAAAAGGGCGGGAATCAGAAGCGTACTTATTAAATTAGCACCATATTCTAATGACGTCACGCTTGACAACAAGACTATGCGCCATTTTGAATGGGTTACCCATGGGTATGATTGCTTATAAAAATGTAATTAATTGCATATTTATGTTATGTGTGTGTACCAAACATTTACCATAACAACCATTTATTCTACCGTCGCTTCGTATGAATCTAAACCAAAAAAAATTGCCTTTGAATGCAGCGAATAGAAGATACCGCTACGATTGGTCAATACCAAAAAGTGATATTTTAACCCTGTTAAAATATCACGTTTGATATTTGTCACAGGATGAAAAATATCAGTTTTATCAAGTTGATAGAATCCGATACTTCACTGGCAAAAATGTAATAAATCTTCTTTATTTCATCTTTATTCTTTTTCATAAAAGTCCTGCAAGGTAATTGGTTTCTTTTCAGCAATGAGTAACCATAGCTATCAGGTCATGCCAGAAAATGTTTCCAATGCATTGTCCCAGTTTTTGGCAGTGGTACGGGGATCCTGCAATGTGTCCTACTAGCCACAATCCTGTATTCTTCCCCAAGATCTCCCCATAACACATCCAATGACCAACCTATAAGTGTGGTATAAAATCGTTACACGGCCAATATGTTTTGTGATGTATGACCTAATTTCCAACATACAACAACCTACTGAGGAGATAAATTGCACAATTAGCGTGAATAGGAACTGTAGAGCCAGCAGCTCTGGTCATCAACCTTCAACATGAGCTGATATCAAAACCCAAGTGACAAATTTAACCGAACAAATGTCACATCAGCTCCATGAACGGTTGGTATGCTGTCAAGTCAGTTGAGTTCGCATTGGACTTGTTGAAATAGGTGCCTTATAACACTGGGATTGTTACATCTTACTGTACATATAACAGATTCAGTTGAGCTGAAACCACTCTCAAACACTCATCCTCTGTTAAATGTGTTAAGTATGTAACATTTAGCTTCTAATATAAAATAATTTTGAGTCCCAAATTGAAACAATTTTTGAATACTATTCTGTTCAGGAAATATTAAGAGGTTATCACATGACCATTTCCATATCCTACTCTGTATCAAGACTCCATGCAGGCATACCAGCCACACATGCAATGTGTACAGTGAGTACCGATGATTTTCTGAAAAATGTAAGTTTAACAGATATGATGCGTGCCTGCGGTATATGGATTGGTCCGGGATATGGCCTATGCACAGCTAGCACTATCACACAAGCAAAACAACCCATATCATGGAAAAGTAAATGAAAATGACTGCCTGCTAAAGGTAAATACAGCAAAACTTTGATATAGCGCCCCTCGTTTCATTTGCCACCTTGTTTTCCATGAATATATTTCAATACATTCCCTGCAATTTATCCCCACACCCCTCTATTACACCAACATTTCTCTGGGCAAATAATGGCAGTATAACAAGGTAGGATCCATGTCCTACTGAGGTTAAAACAATTTTACTGTATTCTGTCATGCATACAAAAACCTATATGTAGTTGAATTGGGTGAGGGCACTCAACTGATCAGGTAGCTCAGTTGGTAAAAGGACTCATATTGTGATAGGAGGTCCAGGGTTCTAATGCCGGTCTGGCTCACTTGTATTTTAAAACTATTGTTGGTTTGGTTAGTTCTTCTTTATCATTTTCTCATAAAAGACCCACAAGGTATGGGTTTCTTTTCAGAAATAATTTATCAAAACTGTGGTTAGCAAATGAAAAGTTTCCAATTAACAGGTACAGGATCCTTGATCCAGCCACTGTTAATCCAGCTGTTCCACTATGAAGCCAGTGATTTGGGAAGTATATTTTTTTATTTTTTTATTAAAACAAATAAATTCCTAGTGAAGAAAAGAGGCTGCACTATACAGTATTGCCCTGATAGCGCCAATCATGGTTGATCATTAACGAAAAATATTATCAACAAGTCTAAAATGTGCATACCAGTACACCACTCCTACCATTGTACCGAGAAGTAAAACGTCTGCAGGTTCAGGCAAAAAGCAGGCCTGCTGTATACCACTGTATATTGTAAGAAGTGACAAAGGTGGGCCCTCTGCAGAATCGAGGGTTTTCTTCTATATCTTCTACTCAGGGGACTTTACAGAAGCTAAAATTGATCTGCCCCATTGCAAAACTCCCTCAGAGCCCCACCTCTGCAGAATCAAGGGTTTTCTTTAGTGTCTTTTACAAAGGGGACATTATGGAAGCTAAAATTGATCTGCTGCCCCCAATGCAACACTTGGGATATGTACCCCTTTCTCTATTCTATCCCCTTTCTTTCTGGCAATGTTTCCCTAGGGACCCGTCTTGATATGACCCTAGCTGTTGTGAAGACCTTAAACCCAACACTAACAAGCAAATGAAGACTCAAATGCTACCTAATGCTATACACACCTTTAAGGCAAACTGGTGATGCTGACAAAAATTGGCTTCTGACAAATAACATGCCTCAGATTTATAGTAATTTCAACCACTCACAATCAGGTGTAAATGCACTTGCCTTATAACTAATTGCTTGAAAGATTCCCTTTACCGAATAAGGTCTGATTTCCTGATACTTCTTTTCAATGATTGCGAGAATTACTGTGGTGCATGATGGCCAGACTGACAACATGTTGTGATGTATCAGTTTGATAGGCAATTAAAGTTATCTTGTTGCATGCAGGATGACAATTGTCTACCTCCAGAACAAGTGTTAATTAGTTTTGATGTTGAAGCAGCATCCAGACATTCAAAAAACATCAATGATTGGAATCGTGCCAGATTTCAAGGAGACATGGTGTGTTGTTCTGGCTGGCAGTCTGGGTGCTCTGGCCGCCCACTGCATGTCACGCTGTCCCCCGGGTATGTGGCTTCACCAGTAACTCAAGGAGAAGTCAGAAGTCAGACTTAACTCAAAAACATGGAGACACTTAGGGGTAAAGAGGTCAGGGGTTAGCAAGGTTACTGTAAGACTCCATTACCTATACAAGACAGGGTCAGGGGTTAGCAAGGTTACTGTAAGATTCCATAATCTATACAAGACAAGGTCAGGGGTTAGCAAGGTTACTGTAAGATTCCATAACCTATACAAGACAGCTAGGGTCAGGGGTTAGCAAGGTTACTGTAAGACTCCATAACCTATACAAGACAAGGTCAGGGGTTAGCAAGGTTACTGTAAGACTCCATAATCTATACAAGACAAGGTCAGTGGTTAGCAAGGTTACTGTAAGACTCCATAACCTATACAATACAAGGTCAGGGGTGAGATGTGATCAGGTCAGAGGTTAGCACTGTTACAATAACAATCCAATGCACATAGAAAAGTAAGCAATGTAAGAATAGCTTAAACAATATACCACCTTCTTCAGATAAAAGTTCAGGGGTCAACAATGTTATTATAACATCACCTTGTTACACACGCTTAGACAGGTCAGGGGTCAGCAATGTTATTGTAACATCACCTTATTACACACGCTAAGACAGGTCAGGGGTCAGAAATATTATTGTAACATCACCTTGTTACACACGCTCAGACAGGTCAGGGGTCAGCAATGCTATAGTAACATCACCTTGATGCATACTCTTAGACAGGTCAGGGGTCACAAATGTTATAGTAACATCCTCTTGTTACACACACTGAGACAGGGCAGGGCTCAGCAATGCTATAGTTACATGTCCATTTTGCACACGCTAAGACAGGTCAGGGGTCAGCAATGTTATTGTAACATCAACTTGTTACACATGCTTAGACAGGTCAAGGGTCAGCAATGTTATTGTAACATCACCTTGTTACACATGCTAAGACAGGTCAGGGGTCAGCAATGCTATAGTAACATCACCCTGTTACACATGCTTAGACAGGTCAGGGGTCAGCAATGCTATAGTAACATCACCCTGTTACACATGCTTAGACAGGTCAGGGGCCAGCAATGTTATAGTAACATCACCTTGTTACACACACTTAGACAGGTCAGGGGTCATCAATGCTATAGTAACCTCACCTTGTTACACATGCTTAGACAGGTCAGGTGTCAGCAATGCTATAGTAACATCACCTTGTTACACAAGCTTAGACAGGACAGGGGTCAGCAATGTTATAGTAACATCACCTTGTTACACACACTTAGACAGGTCAGGGGTCAGCAATGTTATTGTAACATCCCCTTGTTACACATGCTAAGACAGGTCAGGGGTCAGCAATGCTATTGTAACATCACCTTGTTACACATGCTTAGACAGGTCAGGGGCCAGCAATGTTATAGTAACATCACCTTGTTACACAGGCTTAGACAGGCCAGGGGTCAGCAATGTTATTGTAACATCACCTTATTACACACGCTAAGACAGGTCAGGGGTCAGAAATATTATTGTAACATCACCTTGTTACACACGCTAAGACAGGTCAGGGGTCAGCAATGCTATAGTAACATCACCTTGTTGCATACTCTTAGACAGGTCAGGGGTCAGCAATGTTATAGTAACATCCTCTTGTTACACACGCTTAGACAGGTCAGGGGTCAGCAATGCTATAGTTACATCACCTTGTTGCACACGCTAAGACAGGTCAGGGGTCAGCAATGCTATAGTAGCATCACTTTGTTACACACGCTTAGACAGGTCAGGGGTCAGCAATGTTATCGTAATGATTCATTACCTATACAGTAGTCCCTATAATTATACTGTCACCTTATGTCCCGTGGCAATTTTGGTGGTATAACGTTGGTGGCGATACAACAGGGTTTCAGGACAGCCAAATTATCTATTTATTTTGAAATGAATGCAAGCATATAATTTATAGTATTTGCAGCTTCTTAAGCATTATAACTTAATAAAATACAATTATAATTTACATTTGTACAGTTCACCGACTTGTAACACAATTCGGGATGCGGAGCATGGACATGTATGGTCGTCACAGGTTTTGATCGGGGGCATCTCCAACCTGAGTGGACTGTTTTGTTGGAACCATTTTTTATCTCTAAGTGTATTCAAACATTTAATGTTGTGTTCCATTGTGTCATTGTATTGATTCGCAAAATTATGAAGTTTACGTAGCGGTTACAATTGAAATCTGAATTGACTGTATATTGACAATGTTTACCATAAGGACCAATTACCCTTACTTGTTGAAACATGGCAGGGTCAGGGGTCGTCAATATAACCATAACGATCCATTACCTAGCTATATATGGCAGGGGCAGGGGTCGTCAATATAACCGTAACGATCCATTACCTAGCTATATATGGCAGGGTCAGGGGTCATCAATATAACCGTAACGATCCATTACCTAGCTATATATGGCAGGGTCAGGGGTCGTCAATATAACCGTAACGATCCATTACCTAGCTATATATGGCAGGGTCAGGGGTCGTCAATATAACCGAAACGATCCATTACCTAGCATATATGGCAGGGTCAGGGGTCGTCAATATAACCGTAACGATCCATTACCTAGCTATATATGGCAGGATCAGGGAGGGGGGTGACACAGGTTTCAGTAGCGATCCATCTGGAGATGGGCAAGTACAACCTTGTCCTGGCGACATTCTTTAAAGCTACGACACCATTCAATAATTACAGGTTTTATAGAGTGTAATTTGTTGTCTACACATTGATTCTAATTATTTTGCAACTGTGACTCTGCAAACTATGCTATAAGGAAGCGGTTTAAAATCTGTAAGATGAACTTTAAATCAAAGGGTGGTGGCAGGAAAGCTGATTTGGTGGCACGATCTGCCTTTTCATTACCTGGTACGTGTCTGGTAACCCAGCAAAATGCAATATGACATTCTGACAAAATATTATGTGATGATGATGATATTTTACTAATTAAAATATTCTAGCAGTTTCTGTTGGGAAGGCTCTTTAGAGCACATAGGAATCAGAATAGATGTATGACTTTAGTACATCATTTGGTTTTGTGTTCAAAGATTATGTAGGCCTATATATAGCATATGTGCCTCTGTAGAGAAAATTGATGCATCATTTGGTTTGTGATGACCTGGCATGAGACAGACAATCAGAGGTATGCATGATCAGGTGTCAGCAATACTATTGTACCTCTTACCTGTGGGCACCACATGGTCAGAGGTCAAGGGTTAGAAATGCACCCAAAAGCTATTCACAATAAGGGTCAGGGGTCAGCCATGTTGCAAAAAAAAAAAAAATCACATATACATAAGGGTTAGAGGTCAGGCATCAGCAGTGTTATAGTAAGAATCTGCCATCTAAACACAGCAGGGTCAGAGGTCAGGGGTCAGCACTTACAGTAAGAAAACAAGACAGGGTCACAGGTCAAAGGTCAGTACTGTTTCAATAAGAATCAATCACCAATAAACAAAGCGATGTCAAAGAACCAATTGCATACACATGCCAGGGTCAATGTTGAAATGTGAAGAGATTAATTAACATCAATTACTTTGAATCTAAAAGACCATCGGACAATGAAATGCACAACAATATATATATGATTTGGGGTTTGAAAATTTCAGTTCATAACCTGCTAATGATAGAAGTAGCTTTGACCAATGAAGTAAATAACAGTACATAATATAGTTAATGTATTATTGGTGGCTAACATTGTGTTTCAAATTAAGATAATATCCCATACGGCATTGTGCTCATGCGGCCCATTGAACAATGCTTGTCAATAATTAAGTTGGTACCAGTCATCAATATGGTCTGTGGTGGTATCTCAGTAGATCTGGTCTACCTGGCTGTGTGAACAACTCACCTATCTGTTACCTTTCTTTAACGATTTCCAATGGTGAATATATCAGATAACAGTTTTCATTCAATATTTTTCAAAATTAATTAAATTCATCAGAGAAGAAATGAATATAAGTAGGATAAGCTGAGTGATGACAATTCTGTTGTGTCAGACACAGGTGAATGAAGGATGTAACTCTTCATTTTTGGAGGAAATGAAGGTAGTGCTTATGATGTTTTTATAATTGATTGCGACTCCGTTTTGGACTGTGTACGTCGAGAGCTGCAGTATTACCTTTTGTGGTTTACTGACGAACACAATCCTGACTCTGTCTCTAGTCACAATCGTTCCATATTGATGTTTGTTACCATGCTTGGCATTCTAGGAAACCCATAACAGCAGTGAGGGTGACACAGCAGTTTTAAAACTTGCTGTTTCTGGATTTACAACTCGATGGGTAAACACCAGGAGGATATACCTTGTTCAATACCCTATAAGTGATTCTAAGGAAGCTATATTTAAGCTTTATCAAGTGAAATAATTGGTCGTTTACACTATATCAGGACTATGGAGCCTAACTAATTGGATTACTGACACACTGAAATGGAGGTAATGTTTCTATATTTTACGTTTTTGAACTTCAAACAAGTTTTTCTTTCTTTTATAAATTCTGCCCTACCTGCAAATGTTACAGTACAGTTTTGTAGCTTAATATCAACTGGGAAATACGTTTTATAAATTTTCTATATTTTACAGGCATTTGAAAAAAAAATTCTCACATTAAAACACTGTCAGACCAAGAATTGTACATGCTAATGATTTCATTTTCTTCCTGAGTAATTAAAGAACATTTCATAGAAAATAATTTCATACCAAAATTTAGAAAATTCATAATTTATGATGTTAAAGAAATTTGATCAATGGATTATTACTTTCAGTGAAATTTACTCAACAAGACCTATAATCATTTAAATTAAATATTCTTAAAATCACATTTCACTAACAATTATTTCGATATTTCAAAGACATATAACTATATATTAATTTTACAACAAATAAAACAAGTTTCCATAAAATTACATATTAGTTACCCTTGCTAGTCTGATGGAATTGCAAATTGTGACGCCTTATAGATGAGGAAACCTGGATTGCTTTGAGAAAGCCCACGTGTTTCGGCAGGTGACCCTATACATTTCATGTCTGTTCCGGGAAAAGAATCCCTGTCATCTTGGTGACAGTGGTGTGCTATCCACAGTGCCAACTGACTCACAATATCCCAACGGCCTTGTTATATCAGATCAAAATACTCACATAACTGGTACGCTGACATTTCCCTACACAGACCTGACAGAGATTTCCTACACTGAAAGAATCAAACGCCTAACAATATACCCTATTGGCCTTGTAAATTCTGTGCTATCGTTCCAACGAGATCAAAATCATAGGGTATTCTACTGGAGAAAGCTTACTCAGGAACAAATCATATACCTAAGGTATGTGTTTTTTGTAAGAAATAGCCATGGAAATGTTCCTACAGCATCCGGTCAGACCCACGAGATCAAAATCATAGGGTATTCTACCGGAGAAAGCTTACTCAGCATCCGGTCAGACCCACGAGATCTTTGTAGGAGTCAATGGCAGTGTTAGGGAAACATTTAGATTTTGCTATTATAGTTATTTGCGTGAAATTGATATTGAGTCATCTCCAACAATTAAGGATCATCATATCACTACCAAAAGCTCAAAGTAATTACGAATCAGAAAAAAAAAACCAGTTGTAGACTGACTACATTCGTACTATTTCTTCTCATTGATATCGTTCCAAATCCAAGAATACATGTAGTTTATCGATTAAATGATAACCTACACACTGAAATACATTTAGGTAATGTGCGCCCTGTTTGAGTGTATATTAAGCTCTCAGCTATGTAATGCGGTAAACCTACTAATGTTATAATACCCTCACAATTACTCTGTCTAAATGGATTTGTCCCAAAGGTTCCAAGAGAATCACAAATGTAGGAGGGGAAATAATAAAACAATTTGATTGAAGTAACTTTTCACTAGGGGTATGACAACAGCAAAGCTTCTCACTGTCAGTTTGTATGTATGTACCCAGGCTATAGCTAATGTACAGAAGACTTCCCAATGTCATTGACAATCTTGTGACGGCTGGGAAAAAAACACTGTTGTAACTGACACAAGTGTTAAACAGTTTTATAGATTTCTATAGGCTTACTGAAGTATAATACGAAAAGGACAGCTTTTAGCTTTCTGTCTTATCTGAAAATATGAAAAAAAAATCAAAACTCCATCCCCAGAAAATCTGGATTCACCATTGGGAATTGGTTCATATTCACATCCTTTGTAGAAATATTGATTGAAGCTAAATTTTGTTTTTTGTCCCATTTCTTCTAGGCTGGCTATGTTCAATACTGTTATTGTATCTTTGCTTGACGCCCACACATTAAACTATGGTCCATTCTTGATAAGAATTAAAAAAATCTTAAAACTGAATACCTAGACAGCTAATACAGAAAACAAAATACCCATAACCTTTACACAAATCTGAAGTCAATGACAACAATATCTTTACAGAAAGCTGAAGTCAATGACAACAATATCTTTACAGAAAGCTGAAGTCAATGACAACGATATCTTTACAGAAAGCTGAAGTCAATGACAACAATATCTTTACAGAAAACTGAAGTCAATGACAACAATATCTTTACAGAAAGCTGAAGTCAATGACAACAATATCTTTACAGAAAGCTGAAGTCAATGACCACAATATAATTATACAAAGCTGAAATCAATGACAACAAGAGTAATATTCATGAATAATACCCCCCCTGTCCAGAAAATCAAACCAATGATATTATGGATGTTATCATGAAACTTTGCACTAGTATACAATACTGAAAAATAAAAGTTAACATGGGTACAAGTTAATCAGCAAAAAAGGGATATTCCAAGAGTAGAAAAGGAATATCATGTTTCAATCAAGACCTGTTGGAGGGAGTCATCTGTTACACTATAAAACCTTGAGGTTGATTTATTCTGACAATTGGAGTTTTTGTGTGCTGCTGACTATCATTGTAAGTCCGACAATCAACTCTTCAGCTTTATGATCGGTCAGACTATGATTTGCCACAGATGTTCTGTCATTAATTTAGGGAAGGCAACAGGATTGTATTGTTGACTTCTAATGTATGTATTTTGATTTGCTGGTCAATATCAGGACAATGGCATTTGCTGGTCAATATCAGGACAATGGCATTTGCTGGTCAATATCAGGACAATGACATTTGCTGTTATCAATAAACTAAATCACTTTGCATCTATGACATTTAAAACAAGTTATTTGACATTTGCCAAAAAAGGGTCAACCTTCATTGATATTGTCCAGAAACAGCAGGCCAATCATAATTGAAGTTGCTCAGAATAGCAAGCCTGAATCACAATGGGTAGTGTCAAAAGTCTCCAGACAAACCACAGTTGAAATTGTCCAGATTAAGCAGACTTTAGCCAATCACAATGGTTGTGGTGGAGAAACAAGCTGCTGCCCGGAAACTTTGGCCAATTACAATTTAATTGCTTAGAAACCTTGAAATTACCACAATTAATATTGTTCAGAAACATTGAACCAATGTGCCCCTTGATTACTGCAATTTTTAAGGATGTATCAATACTTTGCCCATATACTCTGTCAAACAAAGGTTTAATTGTGTCAAAAAATCTTAAGGATCTTAAGCAGGAGACAAACAGTTCAGTGTTTTTTTCCAATAGATGTTGTAAAAATACAGAAAAGTAGCAATATTTTTTTCAAAAAGACTCATTTACTTTTAAAATGAATGATGTACACACGTCTATTTCAATGAAACCTTTCATTTTAGTTGTTTTTTAGATTTAGGGATTTGATTATTTATCCTATTTAGACTCATAAAACCTTCTGTAGGCCAACATTCAACCTTAGCTTTTAACACACCATATGAACAAGGTATACATATTAACACATCATTTGAACAGGAAATATGAGTCTGGAAATCAATAGGTCCAAGAAACAGTCTTATTTGTACCCATCCTTTGAAGTTATCCAGAAACTTCAAGCCACGTAATCACATCTGACATTGTCCAAAAAACATGAAATAAGATAATTGGTGTGTCCAGACATATAACTATAAGCAATCTTGACCACAGATAATACACTACAGCTCTTGTCCAAAACACACAATTTAGCCAGAACTAGTCAAAGTATTGCCGAGAAATCAATAGTTCGCCATAAATCAATAGACAAAATTAACATTTGGAGGAATGTTTTTGTGTGTGTCCATGTTCATTTCTGTAAAGAACAATATGCACCTACTTACCAAATTTGTTAACTCCGAGTGAAATAGAGTAGGAGAAATGAATTGAAATAACAATGCCAATTATTAGGGCCACAAGTCACAGTGACCTACTTTTTGTAAATGACAATTCAGTCCACCATCTGAAAATGTACCCACACACAACTCTACAAGATCAGAGCTGGGAAAGCTATACAAACATGATGTAATATGTCAATGTTATGTTACCTATAATGATGCTTAATGCTAATGTCTAAAACTCTCCAAATGGTTTTCTTTAGTGGAATTGTGAACACTAAAACCAGCATTTATAACACTTTGTATGGATTTCCCTCTGGCCTATTAGTCTAAATGCTTAATAGAATTCCAGAACAAGAGGCCCAATGGGCCTGCATCGCTCACCTGTTATTAATCTAACACTTGTAATCTTAAGATTTCATAAGAACCTATTAAAAGATTTAAACATATGACGCCTCTGACCTTGATTGTTGAACAAGGACATTAGGTTGAAAGTGGATCAAGGTCATTCATTTGAACTAACATGGTAGTCCTTCATCCCAGCAT